>NW_011888794.1:3526552-3575359 GCF_000151845.1 Pteropus vampyrus
GTAAGTCGAAAGAGAAATGCTATGCGGATTTCCACATCCAACGAGGCCATACACTCGCTCTGAGTTTAAAAAATGGAGTTGTTAATCAAAAGTTGAGTAATATGAAAACAATAAGTATGTGCAAACAGTGAGCTGAGAAATTGCCTATAACTTTTTCAAATCTTCTTCTATGGTCTAATGATACTCTTAAAGATAGCAAGTATTCTATGGGGAGAGCAATGTATTTTGGTCAGAACATTAAGAAAAGAGTGTATTAAAGAAAGATAAGGAGGTTTCTCTACTTATTGAATACTCAGAGACTTTCATATGGAAATGTACTTTGTAAAGCTTGCAGCTGAAGGAGGTGGGCATCCAGGATTTGTGAAGAATTAAAGAAAATATCATATTACAAAATTTATTTTTGCCACTAAACATTTTCTTTCCTTTTATCCTAAGAAAACTTACCTAATAATGATACATGCACACAGCAAACATATTTTAAATTACTATTACTTTAAATATATTTGGTGGAACTATTGCTTTCATTTACCTGAGTCTTTGATTCCTTACTGTCTTAGCATTTTTGTATTCCTGGGTCTCTAGTTTCAATGCCTGCTAATGCTTCTGGCTGCTAACAGAGGTCCTACGAGTTCACTGGTTACTCTTTAATAATGTAAGAACCCAATTTCAATAATTAATAGGTACAGGACAATGAAATGTATCAAAACATACACATACACACACACAAACTGAACTGGGAGTGGGTTCCCTTTCCCAGTCTGGTCTACTTTAGGTGTTACCAGCAGTCAGGAGTTGGGGATGGCGGTGGGTTTCCCTTCTCTTTTCCAATTAGTGATTACACTCTTCAGCCTCCATGGTTTCTGACAATTCTAGAACCCGAATTGGGGAAAGGAGAATAAAGAAGTGCCAACAGTAGAAGACAAAAACTTCTCTCTTAGTTTAAAAAATATATATATTAGTTTATATAAGTGGAAGTTCCGGTATAGGGCAGAATTCAATATTTGGTGATCTATTGGCTCATTGCAATCTCAAGGGACTCAGTATCTTTTCCTTTCTGCTTTGCCATCTGAGATGTCAGAGCAATTAACTCACAGAGATGTAAGATGGCGACCAGTAGCAAGCAAGTCTACAAGCTGCTTTATAAATGCCCAGTAGGAGAGGATAATTCTGTCTAGGCTTTACATGTAGCCATCTTCAAATTCATCTCGACTGGCCTACACTGTTTTCTGAAACAACAGCTGTATTTAGGAGAATGGATTACGTACATTGGTTAAAGCCTATCATCATTTAATGATGAAGCAGGAGAGGGCATGAAATCAGTTTTATCTTAAGAGAATGGAGCTGTTGTCTACTATTTGCTGTGTCGTTAACTTTCTGGGTGTCTAGGGGACATTTCTTCAATTCCCTGAACCTAGGGTACTTCATCTTTAAAAGTTTAAGGACAGGAATAAATAACTTCTAAATCTTTCAAAAGAATATGATTCTCAAAAAGCTTCAGACCGATTATAAATTTTTATGTAATAATTCATGTGATACAATAGACACTGTTCTAAAATCTGGATATCTAATGATCATAAAAGACACACAGTTTATGTCTCATGGAATCTACATTCTAGTGGTGGAGACAAAAAATAAACAAGAGAAATTAAATTTGTAGTAAGTTGCTAGTGATAGGCATTATGTAGAAAAACAAAGCAAGGGAAGATATTAAGAAATGCCTGGTAGAGGTTCTGTAATATCAAATAGTTGTGGCCAATTATGTCACTCAAGAGGTGACATGTGAACAAATATTTGGAAGGTCGTAATGTGCTCAAGAGATGAGTGTGCTTGCAGCAAAGACAGAAAAAGAGAGAGAGATGTAGGTGATGATATCAGACAGGTAATGGGGGACAGATCTTTGAATGACCTTGTAGGCCATTATAAGGATCATGATAAATTTAGATCTTAGAAAAAGGCTATCAGAAAGAATCACTGAGAAGCATCTTTCTTCCTCCAACATTCAGCAAATATAGGTTCAACCTATTAGGTCTCAGTAGAGAAGGCAGAAATTGGACAGCAGGGGACAATATTTCGTTAAAACCCGTGCCTCTGTAATGAGTTAACTGTGGTACTGAAATTTTCTGTTCTTATGATGCTAATAAAACAATAAAATGGAATCTATGTTACATTCTATAAATACTCATTACAGATAGTGGCTTTTAAGTTGTTATGGTCAAAAGACTGTAATAATATTACAGAGTTTAAAAGATTAACCAAAGGGGGAAAACAAGCACCACATATTCCAAATATTTCTGTCATGTTTCTCACTTCATGAGCCACTAATGTTTTCATCTCTAAAATTTCATGCACAGGCTCCAAGTGAATTAGGATTTTTGAAATTTATGCACAACCAAGGAGAATCCGGTGAGTTCTATACTTAAATCAGTATAAATTTATTACAACTTTTATACAAAATAAAGCCATTTATGCTATAGTACATTCATATTCAGCTTTACCATTTGATTTAATTCTTTAGTGTAGCTTGCAATAAATTTTACCTAAAGTTATCAAGACTTATTTGAGTTACTTTTATGCATTAATTGTCCATTTCAATAGAGCAAAATAACGCTTCTCTTAGGAATTTTTATTACTTCAAAGAAAAAGATATTGTTAATAATCACATATTCAACTTTAAATGAAAATATATTTCTTAGATTTATTTTATAGCATGTACAGCCTTTAGTAGGCTACGCTTTCTAGTCAGAATTTGCACAGGATTTCTAGTAACTAAAAAAAATATCAGTTGTATGTATACAGTACACCCATTTTAATGGTTTTATTTTATTTAAATGTGATTACTTTTGTTTGAGAATAAAACTATAAATCACAAATTATGATTTCTTTTAGATTATAGTTTTATAAAAAATCTATTAAATAGTAGAGTAACACTGCTAAGAATTTTGATACTAAGTACTGGTGTTTTCAAAGTAAATATAAATTATTCTTCCAATTCCCTGTTCTTTCAGTTTCTTGAAAGTCTTTCTCCTATAATCTTGTTTTCCACCAAAGTTCAGCCTCTCATTTCCACAGTCATTACCAAGATCTTGATATTACTAGTGGTTTTACATACACCCTAAAACGTCACTATCATGTGTTCCTTTATCTGACCAATTACATTTTATCATTTAAGCTCCAATTTTCAGGTGCAATCTTCCCACTCCACCTAGGCCACTGGTACCACCATGTTTTCATTCTCTAAACCTCTTCCAGTCTGGATTCTCCTCTTGCCCACTCTACATTTCAATGTAGAGTCTGCCCCACCCTGCTTGTAAGCCTGACTTCCCCTGTCTATCACCCACTGTGTTCTAAAATCACAGCGATGGGTAGATACGACTTGCTGTCTCCTTTGGACCACAATCCTTCAGCGGAATATTAACTGAGGAACAAATGGGGATTTGCTGCTACTAGGCGAGCATGTACTCTATACCCCTTATTCATTTGCTTTCTCTTTCCGATGAGTATTTACATGTTTTCCTCTTTTCTGAAACCTCTAATTACTCCTTAGCTGATCTGCATTCTCAGGTGACTGCATAATTAATTGCATAATTAACTGGAAAAACTTGAGATAATTTGAAGAAATCTAGAAAACACCAATACTGCATTCATTCAACTATGGACATCTTCATTCTTAAGCTCTGTCCTCCTATCTTCCTGTCTACCTTCTCCTGTTTAAAGACTCTTTCCACTTATACAAAAGATCCTATCTCCTCCCACCACATACTTAATGACATCTGTCGGCAATTCTTCCTTTTCCTACATCAAGCCATCTACACTCTCCACCCTATCATTCCATTCAGAATAGTGATATCTCATTACTTTTCTCCATCTCGACAGTCCATCTTTTACATTTTTTCTCCATCAGCTATTACTCTGCAACTTTACTACTCTTTTTAGCAAATCACCTCAAAGAGTTGCCTTTATTCACTTTGTAATTTTGTTAAGAACACTCCACTTAATGTATTTTGTTAAAGTCATCTTACATCCACTATACTGTTAAATATGTTTTTAATTTTTGGTGCTCCACTTAAGTCAGTGCTCAGCTTTTATCAGCAGTATTTGATACAATTGATCCCTCTATCTTCCTTCAGGCGCATTCTTCCCTCAGCTTTCATGACACCAACAACTCAGTTTCCCTTCTATTTTACTGACCACATTCTGGATCTTTCTTGATGATTCTTTCTTTTCTTCCTAATCTCTTTCATTTGAAGGGTCTCAGGGCCCAGACTTTGAACTCCTTATTTTCAACAGCTACAAGTTTGTCCAATCTTGTCTACACTCCTGGTTTTATTATCTGTTAAAGTTTCCAGCTCAGAACTCTCTCTGAACTCCAAACTCATAGATATAGTACACTGTTCTAGTGATATCTCTACTTGGATGTCTAATAGACATTTCCAGCTTTGCAAATTTAAAATTGAATTTTTAGTCTCCCCCCATAAACCTGCTCTTCTCACAGCAACTCAATGACAACTGCACCAATACAGCTGTTAGACCCAAAAAAAAAAAAAAAAAAAAAATCACAGAATTATTCTTGACATCCTTTATTTCTCTATATCAAATCTGTTAAGGAATCTTGTGGTCTCCACCTTCAAAACATATCCAGAATCTTACTCATTTTTTCCAGCTCCCCTATTCCAACACCTCTGTGGCCGGAGCAACCAATATCTCTAGCCTGCATAATGCAGTAGCCTCCTAACAAATCTCCCTACTTCTATCTTTGACTGCCAAGAATCTCTTGTTAATATAGCAATCAGAGGGGTCCACTTGAAATGTAATTCAGATCAGATCACTACTCTGCTCAAAACTATGCAGTGATCCTAACTTCACAAGAGCAAAACCTATAGGGCCCCTATGAGGACATACCTGATTTCCCCCAGTTACAGTTTTTAATCCAGTTTCTTCTAGCTCCTCTCTTGCTAATTCTCCTTCAACCACACATGATGGCCTTCTTTTCAGGCACTGAACGTAGCAAGCTCTTTCTGCCACAAAACCTTGTCACAAATTGTTCCCTCTGTCCTAAATGCTTTTTCCTCAATTCTCTGTATGACTCATATTTGAATCTTTGCACAAATGTCACATCACTAGGCCTCCTTTGACCAGCGTAGATAAAACTGCAACCTGTACCATTCGATCCTTTAAACTCTTCTGCCCTATTCTACATGTTTTTCCTCTATAGCCTTTATTGCATTCTAACTTATTTATTTGCTTTTAAATGATATTTTTTGTGTAATTTCGATGTTCCCTAATAGATGCTTTTCGAAAAGCAGGAATATATGGTTTGCTAATGTATCCCAAGGATATCAAATTTATTGATGCATGATAGGCACTTATTTCTTTTTATCTAAATGGAATAACAAGAGCTAATATTTAGTGAGCACTTAATGTCTGTCAGACACTGTACTAAGTGCCTTACATGTCTTATGGATATTATCATCACTAATATACAGCTATTGACGGTGGAGTGGGGGGAGTCAAATACTATTTTAAGGGCTGTAGATACATTAATTTTATCTGAACAACAAACCATATGACGTAGGCGCTAATACATTTTCCATTTTGTCAAAAAGAGAAAATGGAAATACATATAATTATGTAACTTGCTCAAGGCTACATAGCTAAAAGACATTGTGAAGCTGGTGTTCACGACTAGGCAGTCTGGCATGGGCATCCAAGATTTTAACCACATATATACTATCTCATGCTAGAAAGTAGAGGAGCTGAGATTTGAAGAGAAGCAGTGTGATTCCAGAGCCCACGTTCTTAACAACCAACATATATTTCATTCACTGCTAGACTATTAGCAATAAATCAGGGCCCTTTAGCCAACCAAATGTATTCTTTTTAAGTTCTATTAAATTGTCAAGAGGCACTAGAAAGAAAGAATAAAATGCCATAAAACTATTTAATGTCTTCAATGACTTTGAGATATAGGGACTTAAATAAGTTCTTAATCTTATGAACCCGTTATATCTATGTCTGTACTGAATGCCACTCCAAGTGATATGTAAACAATAATAAGTACCGGCAGGAAATTAAGTGTGACACTTAATCACTCTAGGCTGTATTTGTTATTTCAGCAAAATGTGACAAGTTTGAATTAGATGAATTTAAAATTTCCAATTTTAAAATGTTAGATCACAGGTAACAACATTGAATTTACATTATACCTTTACTATTTTCTTTTACAATTTCATATGAATTATTTTACACAAAAAATATTTTTAAATAAATTATCATTATCATCATCGTCATCATAATGAACACTATTGTTTCTTGTGACCCATATAGTAAGTTTAAAAATTACATCAGCATTCATAATGCTAATAAATGCATTCATAGAGAACAATGATGAGAAGGAATACATTTAAATCAAGAATTGCAATAAATTCTACTTGCAATTTTTCCTGCATTGGGACTGTAATTATTTCTCCTTTACAGTTTATTTCATAAAAATCAGAATACATTGCTGTAATGTTAATTAGATCCATAATAGTTACAAATTTAATGATTATAGACTTCAAAGACTCCACAGGATATATTGTTTTTAAATGAACACTTTCAAGTCCTAACTTCTTTATAAGTTTTATGAGAAATTTGTGTAAAATTGTCAGATAATTAAGGAAATAAAATTTACCATAGAGAAAAGAGTTTCATGGAAACATCTGCTGAGAACTTTGCATGGATATTTAAAGAGCTTATTCTGAACATTTTCAGAGCATGCTGTGGTTCATCAAGGCCATTTTTGAAGGTTTATTTATAAATAAGCGAAATTTGATTTTTCCTTTCAACATAGTCCCAATCTAGATTTAAGAGTCTCGAACAATATGATTCAGGTTTTCTTCCTGACAAGAGTATACTTTAAAAGCAGCTGTTGTCATATAGAAGAAAACTAGAGCTTAAGTATATGTGTTATCTTTAATTTTATGTTTCCTAAGGGTTGTAGAAATTCAAACAGAAGTTGTCTTCTTACAAATTACAAAATGATCATAAAATTTTGACCATAATTTTTAAACATATGACTAATATTTATAGTAGAGCTTATCATATAATTTGATATTCATGTTGCATAATAATCTTTAACATTCAGTCATTTTATTTACTAAAATATGCAATAGATATGATGGTTGCTATATTTGAAAATGGACAGTAAAAAACTTGTTTATATAGTTTGTGTCTTCATTCTTGAAAGGTTATTTCCATTTAAAAAGTTTACTTGTATATAAATACATACACGCATACAAATTGCATTTTTTTAGGTCAAAAATGGTCAAATATTATATATATATATATGTGTGTGTGTTTATATTTGTGTGTATATATAATGCTTTTGGGTTTGGAATGGTTTAAAAGAAATCAAAATTTTACAAATGATTTTATCAAAAAGTTTACCCCAAATTAAATAATATTGAAATAGGACAATACAGAACTACAAAATTTAGGGTTACATTTCATTTTATATTAAAATCAGATTTGTATGTTCACTTTCCAAATAAGAGCATAATATATACAGAGACTACTGAATAGCATGAAGACATGAATGATTCACATGAGTTCTACATTTAACAAAACTGGTAAAAACAATTTAACAGATGCATTTTATTTAGAAATGATCTATTTTTAACATTTAGGATTGATATTTAAAATGATTATTCAATTATACATAGCATATATATTTGGGTATTTCTGTGAGAAAATGCTTTAACATTTAATTGGAAGGTTAATTGAATACTTCTTGATTTTAGTGGGAGGGATAAAAGATGATTTAAAGGCTACTGTTGCATTTTTAGAGTCTCTCCTTGATTCAATAGTAAAATCTTTGGGAATAAAATTTTAAGGTTTGGCATTAGGTCCTGTGTCAGCTACATCCTTATGTTTAAGCAGTAAAACCTTCCAACGGCAATTTCTCCAGCAAGAAGCTAATACAATGATCCTTACTCTAAGAGGTGCCTAGAAATTGGTTTAATGTAAAATAACATACAGTCACATTATTTACTGTTAAGTGTTTGAAAGGTCAGTATTTATTCCAACAATATCAGTGTTAGACACAAAGGCATATCTATAAAATGTCAGCATAATTGTATTTAAATTTGGTTAATCTCACTTCCGTTGGCTTTACCTCTTAGATTATTGAGGCCCTCTTCATATACCCAAATGATAAACAACTAATTCACTTTCAAGGTTACAGAAATAACCCTTTTTTTTTTTTTATCAGTCATATATTTTGTGATTTAAAAAATTGCCAATTTTTATTTGGGAGATAGAACTGTGGAATTTTAAAAAATCTTCTATGAGAATAAAAGATCTATCTATATAATATGTCTAATATTTTTAAATTTTTAAATATATTGTAATATTTTAAAAGCGAAACATAAAATATTTTATATCTCTATAAAATTAGTGTTATAATTTATAAATTTATTTAGAGTTGCTACTTTTCGTCATGTGTATTAAAAAGGAATGTGCTTAAGAATAAGATAGCAGGTTTGCTTTTGATTTTCTAAAACTTATATATGCTTATTCCACATTATAGAAGTATTGTGTACATATTACTTGTGGAGATACTGGGCACACACATTTACTTTGAAAATGCACTGGGTTATTCCAAGGTGCACACCTGTCTATGAACTGTAAATCTGTCACAATGTGCAAATAGCAGAAACTGAGAACATATCCAGCAATAACTAAACCTAATAGTATTAGTTTCTCACAAGGGCACAAGATAGATGACAAATAACGATATTCACTTCCATAGATGATAAACTGCTATTTATTATTAATATAATAAGGAGCACATAAGAAGGGTCCCTGAAATTTAAGATTTGTAAGCTAAAGTAAACATATTGTAACACATATTAATAAAGTATGAGAGGGCTACTCAATGCTTCAGGGCATTACAAAGCTTCACTAGGTATTTATACATAAAGATATTTGAAAATTCCAATGGTTTCAGAAAGTTGTTTTTTAACATCTCCACCATTGATGTTTTGCACTGGCTACTGTTTTCATTTGTGTTATTTCTGATTTCTGGCATAAAAATGTTGATTTTGACTGATCAGTGTAACTTTAGATTATTGAGGACTTTATGGTAAAAATTATTAAGTGTTGTAATCCATGTTTTCATCAGTTACATTTTTCTTTTAAAATTATCTAATATGTGGGTACTAAGGCATGTGTGTATTGTAGTTTAAATGCAAGCAATCTATATTGCTCATTTCTAAATCTAAGCCATTAAATTTTGTATTGTGTCATTTAAAATAAATCAGTCCATTAAAATAAATAAGATCTGTTTTAGGTTCACAGCAAATAGAATTCTCGAGTCCCCTTACCACACGTATTCATAGACTTCACCATCAACATCCCACACCAGAGTGGTACATTTGTTACAACTGATAAACCAACACTGACACATCATTATCACCAAAGTCCACAGTTTACCTTAAGGTTCACTCATGGCATTGTAGGTTATATGGGTTTTAACAAATGTACAATGACATGTATCTACCATTATAGTATCATAGAGAATGGTTTCGCTGCCCTAAAAATCCCCTGAGCTCCACCTCTTCATCCTTTCTTCCCACAGACAGGCAACTAGTAATCTTTTTACTGTCTCCATAGTTTTGCCTTTTCCAGAATACCATAGTTGGAATCACAGAGTATGCAGCCTTTTAAGATTGGCTTTTCTTACTTGCATTTGAGGTTTCTCCATGTCTTTTCATGGCTTGACAGATCATTTCTTTTTAGCACTAAGTAATATGCCTTGTATGGATGCAGTATAGTTTACTTATCTGTTCATCTTTTGATAGACATCTTGGTTACTTCCAAGTTATGCAGTTGGTGAATTCAAACTTCGGAGTTATGAATAAAGTGGCTGTACACATCTTCGAAGCAGGTTTTTGTGTGGGCAGTTTTCAACTCTATTACCTTAAACAATGGATGTGGGTTCCCAGATACTCTTTTAACCAAGCTGTGGTCTGTTGAACTGCTAACAAAGGGTTATTAATAAGCAGTGTTACTGGCCACCCAAATACTGACTTTTCCTAGAAGTTTCTATTACTCTCACCTACACCACCAGATCAGATTCCTTAAGAAGCCACTGTGGCAAACCAGGTCAAGCTTATGCTTCCCATGAAATTTTATATACAGCTCTGGAGTGTCAACGTCTTCCCACAGGGGCCAGATTTATTACCACAGTCATTTTCCTGACCCTTACACTTTCTCTATTACTTCTCCACTCTTAGTCTGCCCTACCTAGGAATCCCCAGCTTAATATTATCTTAGTCAATTATTTTATATTTCCAAAATTTAAAAAAATACATTTTTGACATAAATGCCAGTGAATATTAACCAAATAAAAAATGTACAAGTACTGAGTAGATACTTAAGTTAGAATGGTAAAAATTTATTCAGTTGTAGGAGAAAGTAGCTTCATCTCAAAAAATACTGAAAAATGTATATGTAAGACATTGTTCTAGGTGTGGTGAGTAACAGAAATAATGAAAAGACATAATTCCCATTTTGATATCCTGAAAATAACAACTGTACCACTCTTCGAGTTCCATGTTTGCTTCCATTCTTTAGTAAGAGAAATAAATGTAATGTGTTGATATTTTCAGATGATTTCTGTTACATCTAATAAGCAACATCATAAAATAATTTATTAAATGAGATCTATTTCAAATACTCATTTTTAGCTAAAAGTGGTATTACTACTTCTACCTCCATTTTCCTAAGATTGAATTTAACGTAACCATAAAATAACTAAAACTAGACAAAATCTGGCCATATACACTGTTTTAAAAATCAATCCATTTGTGCTTATTTTCTTTACAATTGGACCCCTACTATTTTTCAGGGAGAATTTGTCCTTTTGAGTTTGTCTGAACAAATTCAGACATGATGATTCAATCTCTCTAAGCAGGGGAACTTCTGTATCCAGGGAAACCAGTCTGAGCTGCCAGGCCCTAAAGTTAAGACAGGAGGAGCCCTGCTGGCTGGGATGTAAGGAAGCAATCTGCCATCCGTCTCTTTTAGTCAGGGCTGCTTTGTGTTGTGATACCTCCTGACCAATCTGGAAACACACCTGTGCCCCTTGTCATATTTGTTATCTACCACCTCACTGTCTGTACCCACAATCCATCCATGGAGATGATGGTCACAATCAAAAGCAAACACTCTCAGATCTACACTGGTGTCTATGGCTCCACAGGCAAGCAAGGAAACAACAGCAGGAACAGCAGTTGTGTCTTTTGAATCACAGTGAGAAACTTCTATGATCTTCACGTAGCAGCTGCTTTCTTCCAGTCACCGAGCCAAACACACTGGCCTGTGTTCAATATAGTGTGAGAACTTAAGTTCTAGAATCAGAATGACTGTGATTTGACATCTGACTGTGCCATTTTCCACTTGTCAGATCAAATTGAATTATTTAACCATGTTGGGGGCCCTGTTTACCTTATCTAATAAATAAGGGTAAACAAAGAGGCTAATTTACAAAGTTGTTGAGTGGATTAAATAAGACGAAATATCCAAATGGCTTGTTATGGTGCAGGAATGAAATAAGTACTTCATAATAATACTTGTTAATATTTTTTGTGCTGTGCTCACCAATTCTCTTTTCTTGCACTTCTGAATATATAGGAAAAAGGTCAGTAACCAAATATTTTAAAGAATATGATTTAAGACAAAGGCTAAACTGTATTTTCATGATAATATGCAATCTTAGGCTTGAGATCTGCACTCTGTATTTATAGAAAAGGAAAACAAGATAATTGGGTCTTCAGACCAAATTCCAAGAATGTTCGCATGGCTCTAGGACGAGGCTGTGAGCTTGACTGTCTCACTCAGGCTTATCAGTAGAAAAAGAGATAAATCTATGTCACTCATGCTTATTTCCCACCTGGCCTTGATTGCCTAGCTCATGACTTTAGCAACAGTCTGTGCCTATTTCTGTGTGAGAGCAGAATGAACAGAGAACATGTGACTGGCTTGAAAAGGAAAGGTCCTGATTAATCGTGAAGCAAGAAGAGCAAGAAGAATAAGAAAGGGATAAAGTGTATTTTAAATGATAACTGACATCTAATAAAGTGAGCCCTTTACACCTCTAATAAATCATGGCCTACTTGATGTCAGATGCTAAACCATCTACTCTGTTATAGAGATGAGGATAAGAAAGGAGATGATAGCTCCCTTCCCAATCTTATCTAAATAATGAAATATTTCCTTTCTACAGAAACCAAAACAACCTCATACCAGAGATAGATCAAAAGATGATTTTTATCATCATCACCACTTCCTAATTACAATTATTACTTTTTTAATTATTTACTTGATTAATGAAGATCATTGCTCATTTTGATCCTTCTATTCAGGACAATTTTGGGAAATAACAGAATTTCATCGACCACAGCAGGAAAATGACAAAAATTAGAGTCACTGGTGGCCAGGGTCCCTTGCCCCATTTTCTATAAAACATTCCATGATTGATATCAACGGGGACCTTGTAGGCACAGTGGTTTTGGCAACCACTTGTCACTCTCCTTGACACTGCCCTGAGGATGAGTCTCCCAAGCTTTGATCTCAAGAAGCTCTTATCTTCCTATTCATACTGACACTATAAACACACACCTGAAATATAAACAAGGTTTTATTATCTAATAAAAGAACCTGCCAGAAATTGAAAGATGAAAGATGACATAAATTGTAAAATGCGTCTTGCTTTATATCATGTTAAGAAGCTTATAATTAACAATATGTCAACTAAAATATACCCAATATTTTCACATCAGTTGTGAAATTTAAAATTAAAGTTTTAAAATGTGAAAAAAGTTCATATTAGAATTAATGAAATGCAATAAGTCAGATGTAGTATATAAATGCACACATATCTGGCTGTGCATGTCATTATTGCTTTATTAATATAAATTAATGATATTAGGTTTTCGTCTATTTAAATGATTTTCATTTTGAAATAAACAATCAAGAAATCAACAAAAATATGTGATAAAGGGTAAAATTAATGGATTTTACAAGGGAGTGCAATTTCAACATTTTTATACCAGGGCCAGACATGCGAGGCCCTTAATTGTTTTTTAAATTTAGCTCTATGATAAGAACATTGTTTTAAATAACCTGGATAGTTACTTACAGTCTAAAAACATGAGGAATACATAGAATTTCTGTTGGTTTTCTATGAAGAAAAGAATATAGCTAGACAAAGGAAACTCCTGATTTTTATTCCATATACATAAGTTTGGAGTTTAAAGTTTGAATTATTTATTGTTAGCAAGGTTTTTCCACTCCATTTTGGCCACGTACAATGTATACAACTTCCTATCTCCAATAAGTTGACTCACCAAACAAAAATTCTACCTACATTATATTTGTTCTGCAAACATCTTTTATGTACACTTTAACATACATACATTTTTATAATAAAAATCAGTATAATACCTTTTAATTAATCAAGTTAAATCAAGTGCATATCAAATGATCCTCAGATTTTGCATCTGACAATGAAAACTAAACTAAACTGGTTTTTGGTGCGCTCCAGGACAGATGGGCCCTTAATTGTATCTGTTTGTCCTGAATTCTGAACCTCATTTAGATGGTTCCCATGCCTCTCAGAGTAAACTAAAATGAACAAAAATGGAAGGAATTAGGCAATTAAAATTCTGGTTATGAGGCAATTTTTCAATTTTAATATTAATTGTAGTTAACATTAATAATATTTTATTTATTAAGTTTAATACTTAAAATAACAATACATGTTAGGTGCCCATTTCCTCATTTTACAGGTGAGGAAACTGAGTCATATAGGTAGACAGTAAAATTACACTCAAAATAAAGTTATGTCACTTTTTTGTCTCCCCTTAATATTTTTATGATGGTAATATCTTTCTTATAATCAGTGCACTTTGAGATGGCCATCTGGTTTATAGCTAATTTATTTTGTTTGTAAATAATTATTGTGTAGTAGTAGGATAATTTCTAGGATATATTTTTAAGGCAAGAGTAAGTCACAAAACTTACAACTTAAATTATCTTTTTTAACAATTACAACGCTGAAAGATATTTTAAAAATGAAAATAAATAAAAATGCTTTTATTTATAACTCTATTACCATAATATAGCGATTTTTTAATTTTCCATTTTGTTTTCTAAATTTTATTCTTTATAAAAATATTTTCTTTTCTATGTATTTGCAAAACTACCTGTAACATAGCTTACACTTAAATGTGCAGTCATGTCACTAAGTAAGAATTTCAGCAGCTGCCACATCTCTAGGATTTCTAGGCATCTTTTTCCTGCACTCAGCTTTCCTGACTTCATATATTATGATTTGTCTAAAAGTTGGTAACGTTATTGGGTCAGAAGTGAAACTGATTTACTCCAAGATACTGATAATACTATTTAAGATTAGCCACTTATATAAAATTGGTATATTTAATACTACCCACTAAAAAAAACTTGTTTCCTTGTATTGTCAGGGCCTAGTATAGAATAATTTCTCTAAGAGAAGAAATCGTATCTTATTTATATTTATTTCAATGGCTCCGTACTTCAAATTTTAGTGATTTTTCATATTTACTAAAAAAAAGTTTATTTAAAAAAATCCTATATACTCTATAGAGAGAAAGAGAGAGAGGAAAATCAAACATATTACTGATAAGCAACCACAAAAAAAAAAAAAAAATCTGCCTTATACTAGAAAACCTGAGAAATATTCTCCTAAATATAACATTAAGAAATCTGGATAAAGATATATCTTCCATGAATGGGAACATTCTATTTCAATAGCTATACTGAAGTTATTCTTATAGATAACTTCAAATTCAGATAAGATAAAGCTATACTAATCTGAGAAGCATTTGTATTGGTGAATTAGCAGCATTGAGATCCTGTGGAAAATGTAAAGCGAATACAGAGTTGAGTATTTGGTTATTTCAGGTCAGTTTATGTAGAAATGGAGATAAGCAAAAAAATATAATGAAAAATAAATAAGACAAGGAATTAACACTATCTCTGCCAAATAAATATATTATACCACCACAAAATAATTTTAAAAGTTAGGTACTAGCATTAAAAAATAAAATCGAACAATGAAACATACTTAAAAACACAGTAATAGTTCATATCTTGACAAAGGATTATAAGTCAATTAAGAAATATTGATATATGAGTTTGTATGTAAATATGGTCATCATAATATAAATACACCCTCCAAAAAACCAACTGCATCACACAGGTCAATTATATTAAACATAAATAAATTTTTTAAAAAATTATCAATAAAATATTTTGAATAGTTAATTAAAAATTGAAAAGATGAGAGAGTGATGTCAGCAAGATGGTGGACAATGAAGCTGCAGACTCCCCCTTCCTATGATGGAGACACTAATTCAACAATACACAGACACATTTCTTCTGCGAGAAATCTAGATTCCAGTTAAAAGTTTCTTGCACCCCAAATGAGTCTGAAACCAGCTTCATTGTAGCTGTCAGGAAAACCGTGGTGCATGCTCACCATCGTCCCTCCCTCTGACCCAGTGCCATGCGACAAAGAGGAAATTCCTACCTCCTGGCTTCTTCCTGGGGTGGAATAAAGAAGATGGCACCATATGTCAGACTGTTGGACATGTGGTCCCAAATAGTGAATACTATTTTCTATGATTCAATTTTAGTAAGACTTCTTTCTGATCTTAGTAAGAGTAGAAAGAAACGTAAAATAACACAGTAGTTACCTTTGTGCTGAGGAGTTTTGAGGTCTTTAAAGTATTCATTATTCTTTCGAGTATTTTTCAAATATCAATTAAGCATATAATACATTCAAAAAGGAAAAAAAGTAAGATAAAATATAAGGAAAAATCATTTATATGTTTTAAAATAAATTATATACTTAGGTCTATATAGTTTTCCTTGTATTTGGAAATAATCAGTTTATGTTATATCTGTATACCCTACATAATTGTGGAAATTGTAAAACACATTTGCAAATTCCTTGGCATACTGTCCATTAAGAGATGAGGTTTATGTCCCTTCTTTTTAAATTTAGTAACTTGTTTGTAGTGTTGGGAGGAAGAACCTTTTACCTATACTCATGGTTCTGCTGGCTGGTCTAATAATCAAACAGAGAAAATCACCAGATTTTGTGTGGGAACATATATGTGGGAACCCCACATACATGATAGAGTCAGAGACAGAAAGGGAAAATGAGGTCCACAGGCAGTTCTGAGCAAGGGATTGAGTGAGGCACCTGGGGTTTCAGAAAGTCATTGCAGGAACAGTGCATGTTCGGTAATTATTAAATTGCCCTGCCATACAGCAAGTAAAAAGTCATTTTTGATTTTAACTCTTATTGTGGGCCAGGCTGCTAATTTAAATTCTTCTACATATTAAAGGCTGGAGAGAAGAAGTTTCTGCTCTGAGCCTGCATTGTCTTGGTTGCCTGTAGCTCAAAATAATCCTCATACCACTGAGGCACATCTTGGGGTGGCTAGCTCTGAATCCCTATAGTAGCCAACAGAAAGCGGCAGAAGTTATAACCTCTGATTTCTAAACGCAATCTTGGGATGCTGACTCTGGAGGCAGCAGCCATCATGTAAGATGTCTGACCACCTTGAGACTGTCAGAGAGACTGTCAGACAGAGAAGGCCCTGTTTTGGCATTCAGGTCGGGAGCCCCACAGGAGCTTGCAGCAGTTAGTATCTCCCCACCTTGCCAAGTAAGTGAGCCATTTTAGATGTTTGCAGTCCCCACCAATATCTGACTACAACTGTATGAAAGACTCCAAGCTATAACTGCCCAATTGAACCATTCTTGAAGACTGGCACAAAATAAAATTATTTGAAGATACTAAATTTGGGGGTAATTTGTTATGCAGCAATAGTAGAGACACGGTATTTTCAGATAGGTAGTAATATATTTGGTTAATACAACAATATTATATACAACAGTATTGAAAAGGGCTACAACATGAAAAAGTCATGATGAATCAATAGATATTCAACTCAGAAAATTAGTACTTTAATCTGCTTTATCTATATTGGCTCTACATATTTTAATAAGTAATTCTAGCAGTCTTAATTTATATTAAATAAACAATCACTATTCCACAAATGTGTTTTGATTTGTTTTGTTTTGAGGACATACAACTCATTAGAGTTGTTCTGAACACAGTATGTGTTTTAAAATCAGACCATCTTGTAAAGTGCACCTTAAGATTTACTACTTATATTACTCTAAGTCAGAGTAATATATGAGAACCAGTATCTGATTTCATAGAAATCATTGATAGTTGTATGGATTAAATAAAATTACATATATGAAGCATTTAGCAGTGTGACTACTCCATTAAACATATTCAATTAATACTAGTTATTAGTTATAATAATAAAATGATGTCTATTCTCAGCACTATAAATTATAAAGATGAAAAACACTTCAATACTGATTCAATCCATTATGTTTTAATAATGTGTCAAGTGATGCAGTAAATGGTAACCTTTTGGATTAAGTAAATTAGCCATTTATCAATGGTTTTGTAAAAAATATTTCTTATTGCATGAAATAGATAATCTGTACTATTTCTAATTATTTCTCAAAACCAGAAGACTTTTGTTAAATTATATCTAATGTGTCTTTTCTTCTTTTCAGATGGAGAGTATTCAGTTTAATCACTGCCATCAGTGATTTTCTGATGGGATAAAATAGCTGTCCATTTTATTTAATAAAATAAAAGCAAACAGAATTATAGCTCATAGCTTCATGACAATCCTTCCAAATTTTGTTATTTGCTATTTACTAGGCTTCATTCTGTTTTTATTTAAGCCATTCTATAAATGAAGTTTTATTTATTTGTAATTTATTTTTCTGTCAACATAGATAATTTTTCCATAAATAAGCATGGACTCCTCATCACCATGACACCTGAATCTAGGATTTAGTCAGCTAACCAAATCCGCTTAATAAATTATAGACGTATTGTAATAAAGCTCTAGTTGTCATTTTAAAATGTTATATTTCTTGCCTGCTGGTGTCCTGGGAATAAAATAAGGAAAAAGAAGAAAACATATATATTTTTTCAAATAATATAATTTTTATTCTCAAATACCTAAATTTATTCTTTTTGTACCTATATTTAATATGTGTAAAATTTGTTTTTATAATATTTATGTTTATCCACTTCAGAGTAAAATAATTCTGTTACAAAAATGTGTTTCTATCATTTCTTTGCTACTTGTTATGGCTCTTACATTAACCACTCTATTCTACAGTTTATTTAAAATGAGTGTAATAATTTTCTTTGTAAGATTATGGTATTAAAATAATTAAGCTTTTAAAATACTTAAAACAGTTAACAATTAGTATTACAAATATGTTACATGTATTAGTATTATGAATACTATATATTATATCCCTATGTCATACATAGTAGGGTATCTTTGTGACTGAAGCACCATTTTAATCTTATCAATGATGAGTATAAATGTACATATATAATCAACTAGATTACATAGATAATACTATATTATACTATACTATTTGTACTATATAAAATATATATTATATATTATAGATGTATAAAATCTATAATAAATATCTATAACACTATATCCATCCATCCATCCATCCATCCATCCATCCATCCATCCATCCATCCATCCATCCATTCATCCATCTATCTATATACATTTATTTATCCATCCATCTATCTATCTCATTCATGAAGCCCTAACTATTCCCATTTTAAAATAAAGTATTGACCAAGGCGGCCTTAACGTTTCCCTCAGCTTGATCAATCTTTAGACAGCCTTCTTCCTGCCTCTGGGCCTCTGCCCTCCCTCCTATCCTCCACTCCTACAGAATCCACAGGACCTAAACACGCAGGCCACCGATCTCCCTTTTCTTTGAACATTTACTTTAGAAAACTAGTAATTTTTCTCTTCCTTTGAGATGTAAATTCTTTTAAAACCTTCTTGCCAGTTTTACAAGACAAGGATGCCTATTTCAGGAACTGGGAAACATCTCTTTGAGACACAGTTATCAAGGAAGACAGCACCTCCTTCTCTCAATTTTTGTGGGAGAGTAGGAGCCTAATGTCAGGCACTTTTCTTCAAATTGTGAAACTACTTTCAGACATAAAGTTGTGAGAAAGCCTACTTTTCCTTTGGGTAAAGGCAATGAGCAAACATATATGGCCTATGAGCTGCACATCCTAGCTCTTAAATATTTACTTTTTGCTTTGACAGTACCTTTTTAATTAATAAAAAGGGGAAAAAATATATTCCAATGGCATACATAGTAGGGGATCTTTGGGATTAAAGCCCCATTTTAATTTTAACCATTCTTTGTTTGAAAATTATAATTGAATCAGTATAATTCTGATCTGCATTGCATAGAATTATGGACAATCTTATTAAGAAGCTATAATAAAACTTATAATTATTTAGTGAGTAGTACATCCATGTAGAATGTGTTGCTAACCATGAAATTAATGACCATTCCTGAAAAACCTATCTAAAAAAAATCCCACCCTCAACTCACCTATCTCAAAGTATCAGGTTTGTTTATAAGTTTATCTTATTGAGTTTTTTTTTGGTGTTTTTTGGTGGGTTTTTTTTTTTTTTTTTTTTTGCATTATCATGCAGATTCCTTGGAGGCACAGCCTTGTCTTTTTTTGTATACTATGGTACCTCCAGGACTTGGGTCATGGAAAAAATTAAGCAAATATGAATTAATGCATAAATGATATAGGGGATCTGGAAATGTTCAGCAATCTAGTATCTGGAAACCTGTTTCTCATTTACTTTTTCTTTCTTTCTTAGATCCTATTTGATTCATTGCTTTGTCTTTAAGTCGATTTCAATTTTTCTGTGTGCACATAGCCTGAAATAGTCTCTGCAAAAATTCCTGTTTACATAATCTGAAATCAATCTACTTTCAAAGATGATTGACTGTCTCTCAGATCCAATTTCAAATTTCTAGAAGACAGAATCTGATTAATCTATTCTGGGTCAGTATTCATCCACTTGCAGAGTAGCTGGCCAAGCAAGCAAAATCAAGTGTCACCAACTTAATTATTGGGGATCTATCCCTATTGGTTGTCAAGAGATGTTTACTGATGACGAAATTAAAGTGGGAGTTTTAAAACTTGGCCCCATTTTTCTTCCATGTTCCGCTCATTGAGAGTGAGATTTATGTTTCCTCTCCTTGAATCTAGACTTTGTAACTGCCTGCCCAATAAAGTAAAGCATTGGTGACTTTAGGCCAGTTTACGAGTTCAGATCTTAAGAAATTGCCATTTTTCATGTTCTGTCTTGGATGCTTACTCTTGAAACCCAGCTCTAAGAAAGAACAAGTGACTCCATGGAGAAGCTCCTGTGGAGAAATAATAGCCACCCAACAACTTGGTAGCCATGTGAGCGAACCATCTCGGAACTGTGTTCTCTAGCTCTAGATGAACTGTTCCAGCAAATGCTGTGTGGAGAAAGAAAGAGCTATCCAGATGATCACTGCTCAAATTGCAGATCCATGGGCAAACAAATATTTTTTAAGGTAAAGAGGGTTAATTGATTTGTTTCACAGCAGTAGATGACCATAACATAATCATAAACATTGCCATGTTATATGCTCATTTATTAATAGTATATATATATATATATATATAATAAATCTACCTGCATTTAATTCTCATTTAAATTCTGATTTTACCTCATTTAATTAAACAATTAATCACCTCAACTATGTCCTGATACAATTATTCATTTGAATTTAATTGTCAGGTGAAGGAAAAATTAGATTTCTTTCCACATGGATCTCAAAAAATGAAAATATTGATTTCTCTCTTATGTTTTGGGACATGCTCATTGGTAAAAAAAGTGCTTAGCTGTGTCTTTTATATAATTATGATTAATGATGATTGATATAGCAGGATGTTTTTAATTATATTTTTAGCAGAGTTCTAAAAACAGAACAATCATTCAGTGAGTATTGATCGATTGTCAGATTTACTCATTTTACAGGTATCTTTTGCAGGTGCTGTTTACAACCTATAAAAGCAAAGGTCAGCAATGTTTCAAGCACATGGAGCAAAAATAGAAAAGAAATCCGGTCTTGTTTAATATAGTAACTAAGGAAAATGTGGAAATGATGTTAAGCTTTGATGAGTGGAGATGGGGCAGTTTGGCCATGACAGGTGAACAGTAAGAGAGAAACTGTCATCTCAATCAGCAGAGCACGCCAGCTAAAAGACTTGTCCTTTACACCACGAAATGATTAACAATTACGTTATAAATCCATTATTTCCACATTGCATGACTCTGAATATAAAATTAACATATATAGAAAATAAAGTAAAATTAAACTTTTTATAATATTCCATTTCAAATTTTTATCAGAGAAAAGAGGGAGATTGATTTGCTGTTTTATAACAGACTCTTCCACACACTCACCTGCCTACACAAGTCGAGCTCATTTTTACATGGATCTTTGCAAAATAACAGTTATCTCCACTTTTCAAATATCTGTTTCCATGTATCATACACTGAATAGACCAAAAGATTGTTGATGCAGTCTTATTTACTTATTTACTTATTGTGATGTTCTCTGTTTGTTCATGTTGTTAAGAATAAATACAATACTTAATAACTAGCAGACGCCATAAACAAAAATCAGCCTAGATAAGTTTACAATTTTCTCTGTTCAGATTGGAAGCTAATATAATGAGGGATAGAGCATTTTTCGTTAGGATGGACAAATATAATCTTCTCTATAAATAGAGCATTGCACTATTTAGAAATAACCAAATCAAAATTGCAGAAGTTGTAAATATTATAAGGAAGAACTATAGAGGGAAAACTCTGTACAAGAAAATAAACACTATAGTAATAGATTCTGATAGACTTTTAAAAAACTCTCCTGTATTAAAGAGAAGAAAAATATAAAATTTAATATTTTATTCCAACACTCATAAAAGAAAAACTAATAGGATTTTATGCATAAGAGACTCCATTACAGATTTTAATACCTTTTCTGAAAGATCATGAATTAATATTTATATATATTTCCTAGTATTCATAAGCCTGTTTAAATATGGGAGAGCTCTATGCATTTATATAAAGACAATGTGAAGTCATTATTTATACAGGTGAAATAAATAGTAAACCATTTACATTAAATAAAACTTCAAAATATTATTTTCTGAATAATTGGTCCTGTGTAATGTTTTGAATCTTATAGTGTTGCTTTAATATTTAAATTACATTTGGGGACAAGCGATGCCTGATACATGAGAAAGTATATAATAACATTATAGATTTAAAATGGTTTCTGTATCAGGGGTCAATTATGGATTTCTAGCAAATATTGACCCAGGAAAGAAAGTTTTCTCCACATTTTATCGCATTTGTATGGAATTACATTTATTGAATAGGTCAATCTTATTTTGTGGTAATCAATTGGATGTATTCATTTATTTTCCATTCATTTGGGGTTTTTTGTTTTGTTTTTAATATAACTCCCCAAGAAACTGAGGTTTTAGGTACCAACACGATAATAAAAACTCTGGAATTTTTATTAGTTTTTTAAAATTTTACAAAGATTTGGACAATAATTTGGATTTAATTGAGATTATTAAGAAAACATCAAAAAGGTGAATCATATTTATTTTATAATCAGCCAATATTTAGAGCAAAAGATGCCCTGAATATGGCACACCGTGATTTTAAGATGCATTTGACATAGTCATTCTTACAACTGAATACTATATATGGAGCAATATAGTCTGAATGAAAGTAGATTTAAGTATCGTTTTGAATAAGGGAAATGACATAACATTATTTTATAAAATAAAGCAACTGCGGAGAAAGTCTTGAGCAAGAAGCACAGAATTCTCTTGTTATCTAGATCCTATTAAACATGTATTATTAAATATTTGGAGAAGATATAGTAAGCAGGTTTTCATACCCTCCTGATAGCATAAACCTAAATGGGTTCTCAAGTAAGTTAAAAAATCCTTTTTCCATGAGGGAGACTGATAGGTTATTAAAACAAAAATTTAACTCTCACAAAGATAAATTTAAACTCCTACCATCTTAATTTTCAAAAATAAAGATCCAGAAGTATTTTATCAAAATATATTGTATGTTATATTACTCTAAGGTATTAATATATGTACCTCAAAAAAAAAAAACCCATAAAAATAAAAAAAAAAGTATGATTAAATTGGTGCAGGCAATATTTCAAACCATATATGGAAATATGTAAATTGAATTGTGCAAAAGATTTAACAGGTTGTTTTTTTTTCCCCCAGTAGAAAACACATAATATAAAATTTACCATGTGTACAGTTCGGAAGTGTTAACTATATTCACATTGGTGTGAAACAGACTCCAGAACAGTTTCATCTTGGAATTTGGAACTCCATATCCATTAAAGCCCCTTCTCTCCCTCCTTCCGGTCCTGTAACCACCACTCTACCTTTTGTTTCTATGACTCCAACTACTTAGATACAGCATATGTAATGAATAGCTGGTTTTTTAGAAGTTCTGTTTTACAGAAACATTAACACATGTATCTCCCATATACATTTAATAGTGGAACTGCCTTTTCACAAACACATCGAAAAGTCACCTGTGGAACAAAACCCTGTGGAATGGCACTTTGAGAAATATTCAATTATTATTTTTAGAGGAAAGGTAGTAACATCACTGGATTCTGTTCTTCTCTTTTTTAGAACAGTTTTAGAATAAAATTTACAAACGAGAAATAGAAAGGAAACTGAATATAATTATAAAATAACTGAATTCCATGTGCTTTGAGAAAAATAATTGATATTTAATTTGAGAAGAAAAGATTTTGAGGCCAAATTATAAGTTTATATCAATTACTTAAAGCTATGTAATTTTTAGCAAGAGATTAAATGGATATATAAATCCAGAGAAAATAATATTAAGTCAGCAAGGCAGATTTCAAATTAATAAAAAGTAACAACAGCTTCTAAATAATTTGGCTATCTTTTACCAGATGTTTGAAATACAAGAATATATAACTTGTTGTAAGACATAGTGTAGAAAAATTTCTAATCAGGTATGAAGTTATAACAAATGCCAGTTAAGTTTGTCTAAAGTTATTATACATGATTCTAGATTCTAAATTTTTTTAAAATGCCAAGAATTATGCCTTTTAAATCTAAATAGGATATGTATTGGATAATTTGCCCTTAAAAATATTTAGCTAATTTTACTCCGTTACAATTTCAACAATTTATGCAAATACAATACATATTAATGTAATCTAATTAAGTCACTTGATTTTTTTTCCCTCAAAGATTCTGAAAATTTATGTAGTCCTTTTCATCTTCAGATACTCAGCTGAAAATGATGAACTACTACCACTGAGAAAAATCTCAAGACCTGCTCCCAGTGGGTTTAGCCAATGCTCATGCTGCTTTTTCCAAGCTATATTTATCTTTCCTTAAACATATCAGAATCAGGGTAATCTGTTCATGACCAAATGTTTCCTAGGGAGCTACGATTTTCTGAATAAATTAGTTTTTTTAAGTGTTAATTGTAGGATTTTTTGTAGACCCAAGAGGACATAGTAAAAAATACTGAGTGTTCTTTAAAATTTTATAAAATCTGGCTTTTAGATAACTTTCTACTTATTTGCTATTTATGGTTCCTAAATGGTGCATAACCCTCCTTCATCCCAGAAACACTCCTTACTTGCTTTCCTCCAGGAAGTAGAAATCATATCCTTTATAACAATGCAAAACTTTAGATATGATATTAAAACTAAAATAAGGAAACTGGCAAAATCATCTCCTACTTTTTTTTTTTTTATAAATGCATACTGTCTTCACATATACTTTAATGAAAATGCCATGTTTATTCAAAAATTATATACTTCTCTCGAATATCTGGGGCAGTGCATGCTATTTAGTTAGAGATAAAATCAAACCTCTTCAATAGTTGGAATTGTAAAAATTAAGGCACTTTATTTTTTACTTGTGTTTGGAAGCTCAACTTTTACATATATTTTGCCTTCTGTGTACATATTATGATAAACATCTTTGAGAAAAATGTTTATGTGTTTTTGATCTTCTTTCCTTCAGTTTCTGTGTCCTTGAACAAAGTATGATAAAGAAAAATGTCATGGTAACACTGCAGCTAATGGATAGACTGTGACAGAGGACTAGTGGGAAACAGAAGAGCACCCTTGCACTTGGCAGCGCTCTCTGAACACCTCCCATGCAAGTAACAAAATCATAAAGCCTTTTATTTGGTGGGAGTGCAGAAAGAGAAACTGATTTGATTCTTGTATAAAAATGCTCAGCTCACTGCCTGTATCTCAATTATGTTCTGTGGGGCGGGGGGAAACAAATTTGGCTATTATTCTAACTGAACTAAAAGGGTAGAATTGAAGAGTTCCATCTTTCACTAGCTCTCATGGACAGTGAAATGGGAAAATGAGTAGCTAGAATTTACAACCTCTTACTTGTAACAGACTGTGACTGCTGCTAGGATAGAGCTGTAATCGGCTTGTCAGGAGTTTGCAGCTGAGAATACCAGCATCTAATCCCTTCCATTGAGGGGAAAGACATTTTAAGAAACTGGGAAGCTTTATTTGGATTTAAAAAGCTATGTTGTGTAAATTCAAAGTAAGTTTGTTGCAAACAAATGAGAAAGTGCTTAGAGTGATTAATGATTCTATTTCATCTATAAATGTCATGTAGAGAAACATAAAACTGAAAATTGTTCTATCACAGTGCAAGGTCAGAGTTTACAAAAGAATGGAAACATTCAGGATAAACACTCAATGTTGATCACTTAAGATGCTGATTGCTTTTGTCCGAGCATGGGTTACATTCCATAAAATAATAAAATATATTCATAACAACCTCTGCATATAGTATACATTTCATAATTTCAGAGATATTAAAGTGATTTTATTTTATGAAGAGTCTATACAAAAGTATGATGATGTTTTCAATTGGTTCTTGAAAATCCTAATTCTGTTTTAGTATTCATGCAATTCTTACTATTTTTCACAAACATAACACCGGCTCTGTGAGGATTTAATCTCTGAGGTATAAATTCTTTCAAAGTCACATTTTGATTAAAAATGGTAAATATTTGAGGTCTAATAAATTAATGAAAGTCTTTCTGTCATTTGTTACTAATACCCTTAATTTGAATAATGTGCTACACTGATTAAAAAACAATGAAATATGGGTTTCTGTTGTCTTTTACAATTGATATATTTATTTTGATAAATGTTGAAATAATTACTTGTAATCATTTTAAATAGTCTATCAACATTTCACTTTTAAAAAGAGCTAATTAGAAAATCAGCTCCTTATATGCAGAATGTTAAGTAATGGCTATAAAAATACACCTATAAAAACACCATCTGCACAGCGGTGCTAACTGAAAGCAGAGTCGAAAACAGAATCTAACATGAGTTTTCCACTGTTTCTGAGCTTGTTGCACAAAAGATTGTGATCTCAAAACTGTAACAGGGTCAAATGCAGTTGGAACAACTGGTTTATCTGATTCTTTTTGTAGCATTTAGCAGAGGCTTTATTAAGATATCATTTTTAATTGGTATTTGCTGCATATTCCAATATGCTGAATATATAGGACACTTCAGAGATATAACGTCTATGGCAAGTGATCGTTTCTTTACAATGTGTTTCAAGAAATTTTACTAGAATTAGAGAATTTAGATTATGGAGTATCACAGCAGGCAGGACATTAAGGGGCTTCTTTGTTCCAGTTGTGCTCAATTGGCTCTTTGTTGTCTTCCAGTCTTGGGACACCACCAACTCTAAGAATTAGACATAGATCATCTTTTTTACATCTCCTATACTTCTCCCTCCCTTAGACTAAACTTCTCCCTCCCTTAGACTAAACTTGTGTCTCTCCTGTATCTTGCATCCTTTGGAGCTACACAGCTCCAAAGCTTGAGCACAAACTTAATCAGGAGAGTAAATTATTTACTGTGTGACTAAACATGAAACATGTGAAAAATAAAATTTCCAAGCCTATCGTGAGCTTATAGAAAATTATCTTCTAGAGCTATTTATCTGTCCACCTTATATAGTTCTCTCAATTTTAAAAGTGAATTCAGCATCCATGGAAAATGCCAAGATGACTCGCTAAGTTGGCGAGCCTTCTATTTTTATACACAATAGCTACAGCATTCTCTACTCTGTTCTGAAACAGTGCCTTGGGCCTAAGCTTGAGGAACTGCCCGTGGGGAACAGGATATTTCGATCCCTGCTGCCTCAGTTTAGATGCCAGAAGGGTGTCAATTATGTCAACTTTTGTCCAGAAGATATATATAAGTATTTTATGTAGACCATCAGAGGATACTGGTGGGATGAGATGACAAGAGCTGCATATTTAGAGCCTCAGCTAGATATAAACTAGGGATACACAAAAGAAAGTCTAGGTTTCATTTCTAACTTTAAATTTAAACCCTGATTTTTTATAACTCCATAGATTTTTGAAAGTTTTTTTCAGTCTTTCCGTAATCAATATCCACAAAGTTTCGACAGTGTTAAAATACATATATAGAATGTATAAAATATGAGGAATGCAATATATTGTAAAAAAATGATACTATACATATGTTATCTCTAGCATTTTCATTTGGGATCATTATATAGTAGGATAGGTAACTTTGCTGCATCTGTACCATTGTCCTGCTTAATTCAGTTCTGTAAAATGGTATGTATCCAAGGCATGTATCTCTTTAAGCAGGGGTGGAGTTTATGATGGTATTTTAAAAATAGACATGATTATTTGTGTTATTGATAGATTGAGGGACTGAACAGAGAGAGACCTTCTACATTCTAACCAGGAATAGAATCCCTCAATAATTATTTATATCACATTAATGTATGATGGGATAGACAGTGAGGGGATGTGTTTTTACTATATTTATTTAAAATATTTCATATATATTTCACATATCTGAAATGAAACAAGATAGCAGAGGGAGAGAAATAATCTAAAATTTAGGATATGATGATGAGAATATTTACTTTTACATATTGCTTATAACTATAAATAAGATTGATTTTTCAAAAAGTATATTTATAAATATACAGATAGCAAAAAAGTGAAGATAAGACATATTTCAAGAAAAATTTAAAACTAAAAAGAATGTAAAACTAAAAAAAAGAAACTAAAAGTATTAATGGAATTATTTTAAATAGTTGAATTCACCAAAGATTTGGTTCCTATAACCAGGATTTTAAATTAGACATAGGTGTGACTCCCAGAATGAGAGGAAAAAAAAAAATAACTTGTCTGAAAAAATGGGAGGCAGTGGATTTTATTGTAAGTAATATGCACTTTATCAAAAATAAATATCTACATTTTGAGATGCTATATATGACTATCGCTGTGCACGTATTTTTTATTAGAATATAATTTAATAAGGCTTTGTTTTAAGGATATATTATGAAAGCATAAAGAACGAAAAGAGAGTCAGTAGAAAAACTATGCTTAGAATAATTTGGAAAATTGTTTGAGATGCACCAGTAGGTCCAGGTACCTCCGAGTTCCTTTGAAAAACCTATGACAGCATTTTTAGTAGTCAGCTGCTGACCACCTCCTCCCAAGCCAGAGCCCCCAGTTTTCCATGTTATATTCTCACATACAAGAAGGAATTTGAGCTCTGGAATCAGCTATGTCCAGAGTAAACTCCGTCACTTTGTAGTATAATGAATTGGAGAATTTTACCTAACTTTTCTAGTTATTTTTATTCTTATCCATAAAAAAAGATTGTGATACCTAAAATGAAGTGAGTTTAAATAAGACAAATACATATTAACTATTAGTGGTTAGCCATTCCATGATACCCATGACTTACATTTTATTTTTGTAGTTCCCCTACTTTTCTTTAATTCTACCTTCCCATGACTTCTTTTCTTCAATTTTAAAACTCTTTTATTCACAGACTAACCAAGTATGCTTCCATTTTAAGAAAATTATCTTTAAACAGGTGTACATACACCTTTGGAATATTTAAATCCAATACGATCTATGTAACTAAGCAAGAAAAATTTTGAGAAACTGAACATTCCTTATTCTAATCTTTCCTACGTACTATTCCCTATATTTGCTCTATCAGAAATTCTTCCTGAATAATTTAATACAATTATGGTGGAAAATTAGTCTAAGTCATTTTACTATTCCCCTTGGGAATCAGATGAGAAAAACAGCATCAAAATCGAACCAAATGCATCTCATATGAAAATACAAAATGAGAATTTTTTTTTTAAACTATGTGTAAATATTTACAAACACAGACAAAATAAGCAGAACTGGTATTAAAAACCATAACAGTCTAGAGGGTTTATGTACTAAGATCTGGAGGGTCAGATTGTCAGAAGCTAGAAATTAGCAGGAAATATTCACCCCCAAGAAGACAAGGACCTCACTCTGAGTGTAAATTGCCATGGTAAGTAGTAGAGAGAACATTAAGGATATACACTATATATGAATATTGAATATTATGTATATATACATCTATGTGTATACTAAAATTATGTGCATGTCTATTCATCTATCATAATAAATGTGACAAACAAAAAATAGGAAGGGAAGAGTGTTAAGAAGGAACTAATTATATATACATATATATATATGTATATAGAGAGAGAGAGAGAGAAAGAGAGAGAGAGGGAAGGAGAGAGAGAGAGAGATACTTATACATATATACACTTGAAGACTATAGATAACAAATAGTATAGAAATGTTTTAAAATATAATTTGATACCTTTCTGAAAAAAAAAACAGAAAGTTCAAGTTTACATATTAATAGAATATACCACATTCCACAATACCAATACCACAAATTGACAAAGACCTATCCACATCAAAATTTTACATATGAATAATATACATATCTTTAAATATAAATGTCAAATTTTTACATATAAATTATATATATATGTATATATCTTTAAATATAAACATTTCTTTGGGCAGCAAGGCATATTGATCAAGTCACTTAAAAGTAGAGAAAATCATGTAGGCAAAGATTTTGCCATAGTAAAATATTTACTTAAGTTCTTTCATTTCTTGAAAGATGTAAAAAAGAAAAACTGCCATAGTCATAAGAAAGTCACAGAACAAAGCAAATGCATATTAATAAGATGTAGGATGCCCAAATGTTTATTATTTTTCACATGTTTAAACATGAGGAATTAATTTCAGCCATTCTCAAGCAACTTCAAGTAACCAAATCAGTATTGATTAGAGGTACTGATTGTTTTAAATCTAATAGTTTTTCAAAACTACCACTTTAGTTTTGATATAGAGTATATATCAAGTATACTTGCTAGTGTATATATACTTACACAAAAAACACTGGCTGAAACCAACAGATAAGACATTACAGAATTTTCTATTTCAATATGTATTATTCAATAAAACATTTGAAGATATTTTATTATATCACTCCAGCATATATTGGAAATAATCTTTATCGTATTCATATTGTGTTTGTTTCTGCTTCTTATAAATTAAAAATAAATTAGTCCTTATTTACAGATGAATTAATTTTATAGAAAAAAACAAATAATACATTACTATAAAATTTACGAATTTTAAAGTTATAACTCAAAGTTACCTGATGACACAACCCAAAAAGAATAAGACTGTGACTAATGATTTGTTTGGAAGGTGAATGAGAAATGACTATATAGCTGCTTCGTTGTCACACTTAATTTCCTTCCTTTTCAACTTTAAAATAAGTGATGATCTGAGGCATTGATATAGTATTTAGAAATTGTATTTCAGATAAAAAGAGATAATGGGTTGGAAGTTAGACCGCAGTTCCTAAAGATTTCACTCATTATGACTCTTAAAAGAGGTGAGGAAAATGAGGAGAGGATATGATAAATACATTTTTCACACATATCTTTTATGATTTTTACAAAATTAATAAGATTATATAAAGTCTCCTAATATCATACATTATCTAAGACTTCACCTTTTCTATCCTAAGATTTAATTGACTAACTCTGCTCATATAGGAAATGATATCCTTCAAAACATTTTAAATATTTCAGTTTCCTTTCTGTTTCTAAATTTCATATCTCCCTTTGATCTATTGAGTAGAAACAGAAATAGTTTTGTAGGATACTGATATACCAGTTAAGAATATATTTTTGGTTTTCTATTTAATAGTCACGTGGTAATGTTAAAACTTTGTAGGTCTTCGTTTTTCACTTGGCAGTCCATTGAAATGTTTTTAGGGAGCATTTTGTAATTAATCAATCATTCAGCAACTGAATATCGTGGAAGATCAAAGAAACTTGTAAGGTAAGATACGATTCCAAATAAAATGAGTTTACAATCTTAGCTAATGAAAATTTCCTTCCAAAATGCTTTCAAAATTATATCCTCAAAAAGCCTTATTTTTAAAACTTTTCATTAACATCATATAAACTACATATAATTATGTCTTCTATACTTGTGTAGCTCAGTATCTAGATTTTTTTTCTATTTAGATTAAATTGTGTGTTTTGAAGTCATTCTTAAACAGACTTCTATGTAATTTACATGAGCTTCCTTTGATAAGAACAGACTGGAGTTTTTCTCATTACATATTCTCTATATGGTAAATCACTATATTAACACATACATGCCACTCATCTGCCCACTCATACAGTTTCACTCTTAAAAGCTTGCAAAAACAAATAATACATTACTATACATTGCAAGTAAAAAACAAAAAAAAACAACAAAAAAAAGGACTTATTTTTTTCTTTCCATAACTGTTTAGCATTATATGAAAATCAGGAGAAATTTCATGTCCACTTTCATCCATTATACAAATAACAGTGCCAGGTACTCTATTGTCTAAGATCTAGACATTTTAATCTCTGGTCTTCAAAAGACTAAATTATAATTAAACACGTCCTATCAAATACTGATGGGCAATATATTTCTTGCTAAGAAAATATGTAAATTCAAACTCTGGTTTTCTAAAATTGAGATGATAGGTAGCATTTTTTTTCTTTAAGATAGAAACTACTGGGCCCTATATCTTATGAGATTCACTTTCTTAAAAATCCTATCATAATTACCACTATCATCAGCATCTCAGCTTAGAGAATCTTTCTCTAAAAACGCCCACTCAATTTAAATTTGTGTCCCCTCCTTTTCTGTGATTGCATGTAACATAAATCTGCAACATTTTAACAAAAAGTATAAAACCATAGGGAAAATAAAATCATCAGAAACAGTAATATTTAATTAAATGAGCAGGGTACAGAACAATGTATTCATCTTCAGACGGTGACATCATTCAGGGATAATTTACCCCCAACCCTTAGACTGTCTTGTGGCCAAGACTCTCCTATCAGCCTCCAAGAATTAACTCAAGCCTAGCTAAACTTCTATAGTGGGGGTGATTTTGTCCTCCAGAGGATATTTAGCAATGTTTGAAGACGCTTTTGGTTGTCACAGATAGCAGGGATAAGGTTAAGGGTGAGGGTGGGGGTGAGTGTGGAAGAGTACTAATAATCTCTGTGGTTAGTGGCCAAAGATGCTGCTAAACATCCTAAAATGCACAGGAAAGCCCCTCAGATAATTATTTGACTCAAAATGTCCATAGCATCAAGGTCGAGAAACCCTGTTATAATATAAAGTCCAGGTCAAATAGTGTTAAGACTGAGAGAAAATAATTTTTTCTATTACCCTCTGCAGACCTTTCAAGTTTTTGTTCCTGATAGAAAAGTAACCTTTTCTCAAAATGAAAAAATAAACAGACAAAAAAACTGACAATGAGAATGATTTTTTTGGGGGAAGAGCGGACCCTACTTTTATTCACAATGGTAGGAATCAAATGATGATGATAAACACAAACTGCTCAAAACTTCATCCAAAAGTACACATGTTTAGGGCTAAATTGCCTAACTTTCCAAATCATAAAATAGCTTGATGTGTGGGAAATTTAGTCATTTATATTATTGTATAAATAATAAAACTCTATTAAATGTGCACTTTACTAGGGACTGTATTTCATACCTAAATATCACTCTTTCAGTTTCAATTGTTCTGAGTTCCAGAATGCATCTTGAGTCAGATCTTGAGTCTTGGAGAGAACCCAGGTTTTTTCAAAAGGACCACAACGTTTACAGAATGTAGCTATACCCAAGTCTAAGATAATACCAACATTCCAAGTTACTGTGAGCTGACCGAGTGAGAATTTTGTTCAATGAATTCAGATCTTAAGAAAATGAAAAAAAGAAAAAAAGTGTCTTCTGACCAAAATCCAGTGAATTACAATTTGGGGTATAGACAGTAAAGGCTATAACAATTTGGAACTGTAGCTCAGTGATGAGTAAATGGTGTTGACTGTGACTACATGGCCATGAAGATTTTTGGTGGTATGCAAACCAGGTGAAACTCTTAAATATATGTGTCCCTTGACTTTTTAGGTTTAAAGATAGTCAAGAGATTATAGCCTATTGATTTGTGTCTCTGTTTCTTTATTCTTTCTCTCATTGTAAATTACAACTCTAACTGGACTGGACTATGAAACCAGCAGATAGATATTCAGTACAGCTAGAGACATTTCCTCTTTGAGAGTAGGAGAGCCACAGAAAGTTATTTCTCTTTTCTGTCAGTCCTCTGCCAGATTATGAATGATTTCTGCAAATGCTTTACTTATGAATATACTGTCTATATATTACATTCTTGTCTATATGGAGATATCTTTTTCTTTCTTCCTAAGCTATTAAACATCACAGAAAATTTCTTCATTACATTTTCCCCCACTTCTTTCACTTATTTTCCTGATAATAATCTTCGTATTTAATGTTCTTTCTGGATCTCTACACTATATTTCTATAGGGCTGAATTCTCATAAAGCTTCCACCTTAGTTTCCACTAATTTCCTGCCTGAAAACCCCTGGGACTACTTACCTTTTCAGTCTGTCTGTTTCTATGTTTCCAAATTCTTTTTTGTTAGCCATTACAGAAACCATTTTTGTTTATTTGTGTGCTTGTTTGCAAACATCTTACTGAGTTTTTTCCTTTTATGGCACAGCCACCCACAGAAGTCATAACCACAAAAGTCATCTTTACTTTTGATCATAGGACACTCAGAGCCAGTTACATAAATATTATATATTATTTTTATTCTCTAGGAAAAATACTACTTATGAAATTGACCAAAAAATTCGATTTAACTACTGATCACTGTGTAAATGAAACAACTTATCATAATTCCTTAATGCAAAAAAATCTTCTTCTAAGATATCAGAATTATCAGGTGGAAAGACTTGAAATCTGATTGACCTGACTCTTGTCTCTGCGAATTAACTTTAGCTTATGAAAATCTGGTTCATTCCTAACGCTACAAACACTATGGACTAAAGGAGCAATTCTTCCTCCTTTAATTATTTTTTCAAGTACAAATGCAAGGAAAAAATGTGTATTCTCAATACCATTGCTAAGATAAACTAAAATAGTTAAAACTCATCTGAGGTACGAGATGAGATTTTGTATCATTTTAACCCCACAAGTGTCTACTCATATCTTAGTTTTTAAATACCTATGTGTTGGGTAATTTGCTAAAATGGATTTGTAGTCACATTTTTGAAATAATAATCGTTCTTCTCTCCTGAGGAGCTTTCTTCCTGGGCATACATAAGGATCTCTAGCACATAATAATTTGCATATTCAAATTCAGTAGCTGACTCACTCTACATGAATGTCTTTCTGCCTCATGAATGTCTTTCTGACTCACTCTACATGAATGTCTTTCTGCCTTATTTGACAACCATGTTACAAAAGGTATCTTACCCACCATCAAGCATTTTTCAGTTTCATCAAGCATTTTTCTATTTCACATCAGAGAAGCTTGGTTGAAAGAGAGAGAAGGCGGGAGGGACGGAGTAGGTGGAAGTGAGGGAAGGAGAGGGAGAGAGAAACACCAGAATTTTTCTTTCTTGCTACCCTATTCCTGCCCTACAAATTCTGACTTCCTGCTTAATCATTCCCTAGGATATTGAAGTTGAGAAAAAAAGACTTAGGAAAGACCTTACCTCCTTCCTATAGAAATATAAACTCTTCTAAAACTTCTAAACAATAATAATATCAGAATACAACACAGTTAGTTATCTTAGTGTTAATTTAAGAATTGTATATGTGAAGGAATGTAGAGAGTATTCTGGTTAAAACTGTGCCATTCCAATCCCATTGTAGTTTCACAGAAAATACGCATAAGGTTAAGTAGTTAAGGGAACTTTATTGTAAGAAATTACTAATTTAATATGTTTTATAGATTGCCATCTATATCTTGTTATAGAATATATTGATCTTGAGATTCAGTAATTGATCTAAAATGTGACATATCTTAATTAAACACCATATTTAATGGAATTAAGTTATTCTGTTTTAGGAATAACCAAATAAAAACTCTTGAAAAAAATTAGATTTAAATGTGGAGCTCAGAGTCAAAAGACCAAATAAGCTGCACCCTTTGCAAAATGATGCCTTCAAAAGCCTATCTGTATCTAGGCTATCCCATGGTAACAAGTAACTGAAATCTCTATATCTAAATATTATAAGCATTCAATGCTCAATGACATCAGAGTCCTAATTAGTGAAGTAAGAGGACTAAGGTTAAAACACACGATACTATATTCATGTTCTCATAGACTCTTCCTCCATTTGGGGCTCACTATTCTCAACAAAAGACTATCGAGGTTGCTATGGAAGAGGAAGAAAGAAGAGAATAATACATTGGATATGTTTTGTGTGTCTCGCCTGAAAGTGCTAACAACATCACCATTCCAAAAGTGCTAACGACGCCACCATTCGGTTTCCATTGTTCAGAAGATATCTCGTGACTCTACATAGATACAAGGAATCGGAGACATGTAGTCTTTCTTTGAGCCCAGGAAGAAAATGAAATATTGCTTCCTGAACACAGCGTTGTCTCTTCTACACTATTATCTGCTTTTAGTATATTTCATTCCACTACCCATCAAAACTGTATTTGCCAACTCCTTTATTTTCTGATTCTACTTTTTATCTAAAAAATGTTCCTTGCAAGGAAGATGTTTCTTTGCTTTGCCACGGGAATGGGTAGTGCTGAGGCATTGAGAGTATGGAAAATGAAGAGAAATGGAAGTGCAAAAAAAAAAAAAAAAAAGACCGGGACACTGATGGCACGGGAGGGAGACTTTTTTGATTTTTGATTAAATTAAAATAAAATGTCACTGAACATATACAGTTCTAATTAAAAGATGTTTCAAAGACAAAAGGGTTTTATAAAAGAGAGTCTGGAGATATTTATTCTTGGACAAAGATTTTTGAGTGGTAAATCACAAGTTATTTTGTGCATGAATGCTCTGTCGAGTAAAAATCTCTACTCTAAAACATTAACCATAAAAATTCCCTTCTAACTCCTTATTTCCAAGTTAGATGAGATTTCAGGATAGTGAATATGAAAGCTGCAAAAGTATTCATTATCTGTCCTGGTTTATAGGATGGAACATGAGATTTGTGTTAATAAATATAAATTAATCTCACATTATTTCCATGTAGGAATCTTGACTTTGCTAACATTGTTTAAATAGCAAATTCAAAGTTTATTTAAAAACCATAACCGGTGTTTCATGTTGACTTACTCGTCGGTTTAAAGGTGTGCATGTTATTTTCCTGAAGGGTCCTCTGACACTGCAACTGTTCTCTTTATCACTCTTGCCAGTGCCTGTGCACGCCAGAAACTAATTTCTTTAATTTATTTCTAAATCCACATTAGAGACATTATCTCACTAAGCTTCCCAAATCCCTATTATATTTATATTACTGACGAGGTAAGTAACACAGCGAGCACTAAAGGACTTTTCCAAGGTTATATGTATAACACGGTGCAGGGACCATCCCCCACATCTTCAGATGCTTGGTTTAGCAATCCTATCTCTCAGTTTTGCTATAGTTATTTTGCCCAAAGGAAAAGGTGTCCTTTTATAACAGACACCTAAACTTTTCCCAGAAGGGGAAACAGTTTAATAGCATCATTTTTTAAAATACTGGTGCTTTCAAATACAACCTTCTCCATATCCTCCAGGAGAATACATTATCAAATGTCTAATCTTTCTCTCCTGCCATCAATCATTCCTCTGACCCTCAGCCTTTGATCCCATTTTCAACAAAATAATGATCTATTCTAAACAAAATAACTACAAAATTCTTTTTGATCCAGTTAGTCTTTATATACTGTATTGCTTCTCTCTACCTTTCCGAAAAATAAAGGAACATGTAATTTAAGCATACAGTATATATGTTTATCACTCTCTTATTTCTTTGACATCTCGCTCTAATAGAATAGCTCCCTAACTTAAGTATGAAATCTATATTTCAGAAGCTACTATTAACCTCTTAATAATCAGCATCAATAGCTTCTATCCATTTTCACCTCTTTTATTCCTTTTATTCTACTTATTTCTTGTTTCCTGCACACTCCTCTTCATTATTTCCTTCTCTTCCCTCATTCCACTTATTTCTCTCTTGAATGACTGTCTGTAAGATTGTAGGCATGAATGATACTTGGACACAATAAAAATAAAGTATTTAAATACACTACAAAAATATTAAATATCTCTCCTCTTAAAATCTCTTGTCTCAGAGAATCACTTTCAACCATTTATATTAATATTTGTCAGGTAGGTAGGACCATAATTTTAGATAATATAACTAACTTCTATTATTTTTGTGATATATGATTTAGTCCTGTCTGGAAAACAAAGCTCATTCTAGGTATTCCAGAGAAAGTATTGACTATATGGAATTGGAGGGACACTTTTGGTTTTTGGTCTGGAATGTAAGAAGTTTGGAACGTGCGATTCCCATGCATACAAGAAGGAAAAAAGATGAACAAACTCAAAATATACAACTTTTCTTACGTCCATAAGAGAACTGAGGTCAGGGCAAACTCCTGTCTCCACAGTTGGAGAGATGGAGAGGGAGATGGAGAATAAGAACCGACCAAAGGTATCTGTTTTCTGGAATCAAGGACCAGGGAAAGAATAGCTCAACTGTAATTGCTGGAGTCTCCGTGTGGGCATGTTTGAGATTTAGAATCTCCAGGAATTCTCAGTTTTAAAAGGCTCCCCCACTCAACATTGGCAACCAGCCCAAGCCTCTGTGTCTGCTCAAATGCAAGATATCAGCGCAAACCCCCACAGCTGCCCCCCACTGCCATGTCTGTGCTTGGGGTGAACACCTTCGGCTATGCATCTGCACATTACTGGCCTGACTCTTGTCACTGGCCACCATTGCCACACGTGTGCCAAGAGCCTACAGCTACAGAAGTGTACACGTCTAGCCAGGGCCCTCACAGCTGCTTATGGGTCTGGATTTGGCCTTATCTCTAGTCACTGGTCTACACCACTGGGCTCACCTGTAGCTAGCCCTTCCAGTTATGCACCTGAACCTCACTGGCCCAAGATCCATCACTGTCTCCACTGCCATCCATGTGCCCATGGGGAAAACCTGCAACCACAGGTGTGAACAATAATAACGAAGATTCCCATAGCTACCAGTGCACCCACAGCTGTCTCTGGCCCCTGCTATTGATCCTGGCCCTCACTACTATGTGTGTCTACAAACAGTCCCCAAAGCTACAAAGGCATCTACAGCTGGCTTTCGATAGCTAAGCGTGTGCACACTACTACCTCCATCCACCATCACTGCCTATCTGACCCCAGACCCTGGACCTAAGGGTGCCATCAAGGACCCAAACAGCTCTTACAGCCACTGTGGACCTCTTGCAGTGCTTGTCAAGGGCCTTGCAGTTATCAATGCAATTGATGAAATTCCAATAAAAGCTTTAGTTTAATAATATTATACCAATGTTGATTTCTGGATTTTGATAAATGTACATGGTTATATAAGATGTTAGCGTGGTAGCTAGGTAGCGAGTATATCATCTTCCAAACTCTTCTCTAAATCTAAAATTTTTCAAAATTAAAAAAAAAAAAAATTATTAACTACCCCCCACCTCCAACAACAATAACAAGACTCCAGAGACAACAAAAGATAACTAGGGAAACAAAGCCAACAGAGGAAAGTTTAGTCTTTTAAATCACAGCCACAGCAATCAATAAAAACATTCTCTTAGAGAGATGAACATAAAAACTCACACTAAAATCTTTTTAACTCAGTTCTTTTAGCTCAGTGCTTTCTGTCCCACTTTCAACAACAATAACAACAACAAAAACTACAAGGCATACTAACAGACAAAACACATAGTTTGAAGAAATAGTGTGAACGTCAGCTATATAAGGAACTATGCAAAAATATGTTGCTAAGGCAAGAGGGAAATGAGGCTGGAGAGGATTTATAAAAAGGAAAAGAGGTAATATAAGAATTCAGATGCTGCTACTACTCCCAAATAGAAATTGACAACAAATCTGCCCTATAGTAAATGTTTCTGCAATTACTATTTGAAGAGGCATTGAGAGTTTTAACCAGTGCAGCTAGACAAAGGCAACTGTAGAGATAATGATTGGAATGGAAAAGTTACACAGCTCTGTGACAATGAAGAAATTGAATTTTGATGGAACTCAAAAAATACATGAAGAAATGATTGCAAACAATAACAGATTTTAGCTAAATGGTAGGATATGACATTAATAAGCAGAAAAGGCAGAAAAGTATTGACTTCAGTCCTTAGTTTTATTGTTAATAGTTATATTTGTATCTTCATATATTACAATAGTCAATTTAAGAAAATAGAAGAAAACAACAATACCACCAGAAAAATAAGAGATTTATACCAGAAGACTCAAGAAATAAAAGGGAAAATCAAATCTAGACTAGAAATGTTGAATGACCAACAAGAAAGCACATTACATGACCTGGAGAAAATACAGGAAAGGTGAAAACAGCATGCTAAACATTAATACAGAAGAGGCAAAAGGATGACAGATATCTTTGAAGAAGTTTCCTATGAGAAAGACCCTGCAATTCTAGAAAATGAAGAGAAAGCTGCCTCAAAAGTACTGGGAAGAAATAAATCGCTTGGAGTAGAATGTATACCAACAGAATTAATCGAAGCCACAGAGACTGAATCTGTCAAGATCCTAACAAGAATATGTTAACAGACATGGAAAACGAAACAACAGTGACAATAAAGTCATTAAAATTGTTGAAGATTTCGCTTACCTTGGTTCAGCGACAGACTGGAACTGTTCAATATACATCCCAACCTTCAAGTAAGGAGATGGCAAGGAGTGTTGTGACAAGAGGACCATTGCTCTAACTTCCCACACAAGTAAAGTGATGCTCAAGGTGACGCAACAAAGGCATCTACGTTATATGGAGCAAGAAATGCCAGATGTTCAAACTGGATTTAGTGACGGAAGAGGCACTTGAGATCAAATTGCAAACATTCATTGAATACTGTAGTGCTCCAAAGAATTTCAGAATAAGTGTGGTCTATGTTTCATAAACTATGGTAAAAACTCTGACTGCACAGATCATGAAAAGCTATGGGTTGCTTTGAAAGAAATGAGTTTGCTTCAGCACTTGACTGTCCTGATGTGTAACCTGTCTTGTGGACAGGAAGCCAGTGCCAGGACAGATTATGGCGAGACAGAATGGTTTCCTACAGGTAAAAATGTCAGACAAGGGTGCATTTTATCTCCCTATTTGTTTAATCTGTATGCAGAAAATATGAAAAAAAACCTGGCTAGACTCAGAGGAAGGAAGAGTGAAAACTGGTGGAAGAACTATCAATAACTTCAGATGTGCAGATGACACTATCTTACTGGCAGAAGGCAGCAATGATTTGAAACAACGTGATGAAAGAAGGAAGTGCCAAAGCACAACTGCATTAGAATATCAAGAAGACAAAAATCATGACTACAGACGCAACTTTAACATAGACAATAAAGTCATTAAAATTGTTGAAGATTTCGCTTACCTTGGTTCAGCCATCAATTTAAATGGAGACTGAAGCCAAGAAATGAAGAGAAAGAGAAAGCTGAGACTCAGATGGGCAGCGATAGAAGAATTAGGAAGGATCATCAAGAGCAAAGACCAAGGCAAAGATCATTCACACCCTAAAATTCCTAATTACTATGTATTGATGCAAAAGTTGGAAAGTATGAATAGGCTGATAGGAAAAAAAAAAAAACTGATTCATTTGAAATATGGTATTAGAGGAGAGTTCTACAGATATCCTGGGCAATAGAAAGATGAGCAACTGGGTCCTAGAGCAAATTAAACCTGAAACATTGCTGGAGATAAAACTGACAAGACCGAAGCTGTCTTATCTCAGGCGTATCTTGAGAAGGCGAGGTTCTCTGGAAAGACAATGATCCTGGGAAAAATAGAAGGCAGCAGGTAAAGAGGAAGAGCAAATCTGTCAGGGGCAGACTCCATAAAAAGAGCCATGGGCGTGAGTCTACAGGAGCTAAGCAGACAGGACACTGTGGACATCGCTCATTCACAGGGTGTCCAGGAATCAGAGCCGACTCAATGGCAGGTAACATGCAGTTATAGTCATAGTTAGAAAAATATGTATCTTTCATATATTGTGTATGTCTACATAGGTGAGTAAAGCAAATAAATAAATTTGTTAATGCTATCCAGAACCAAGACATGAGTGTAACAGAAAAGGGAAAAAAAAGTATAAAATAAAATAATTTAACTAAATCCCTTAAGTTTAAAATATCATTAGAGATTAATAATCTTTTCAGAAATAAATGTTTAGTTTTCCCCTGTAAAGACCAAGGAGCAGTAATAGCTCAGTAGAAAATATCATGACTAATGCCTGGATATGATTTCCAGATATATTCCCCACTTAAAGGAACCAAAGCTCCTTAAAAAAATGACAAATCCTGGGTCTTATCAGGATGTATGGAAAGATACTGGAATATTTTGTGCCACAAAGCAAGTAATCTTTCGAGGATAGACTGAAGTTGGCCAAAGAAGGGGTAATTCGAGCATTAAAAAAAAATGACTAAAGTTGATTAAGACAGATTGAATATATAAAAATTCAACTTTACCATGGGCAGCAACTAGGTTACCAGTATTGCAATAAAAGTATCACACAGAGGGAAATAATTAAATGTTTATCTTGTCTTTTCTGAAATAACAATATTTCAGGATAACAAGACAGCCTTAGATGATGAGAAACTCCTCTCCATGAAGCTAATAATTGTGGGAAAAAAACAGAAAACATAATTTTGGAATTTCTAATGAAAAACTATTTCAAGCAAAGCTTCTTAATGTGTAACTATTTTATAAATGTTTACAGAAAACTTTATAAATCCAATAATCAAGCTTAACATCACTGAGTGAGACGATCAATTATTATCTGAGATGTGACAAAATGTGAAGTACACAGCACAACTTCTAAAGTGTTTCAAACCAAAATATTTAAACCAAAATCTAATCAAACCATAAACATGTAAGTTTAAAATCTTACTCCCAAGGATGTCTTAAGGAGAATTACTCGTTAAATAACATTGCAAAGAATCAGATAATCAATTGAAATCCTGATTCAAACAAATAAAAATGCAAAAGTTTATTTTGCAACCATTAGGAAATTTAATATAAAGTAGATATCAAATGATGCCAAGAAATTATTTTGAATTTTCTTATGGGTGATGACGGCATTACTGCTACATAATAAAATAGTCATATTTTTAATAGTATAAACTGATATAAAGAGCAATAGCATGAAGGAGATTACTCGTTAAAATATTACTCTAAAATATTTCAGCACTAAAAAGCTAACAAATATAAAAAGGGTAGATAAAGTTAAAGTAACAAATACTGATAGTTGATTAATTTGGGCAATGAGTGTTTAGTGGTTCATTCCATTCTTTCTACTTTGGTATTGCATGTTTATAATATTTCACAGTTAATAAATAAATTAAAATTAGATAAATATATAGATAGATAAATGGCTAAAATAACAAACTGGCACAGAGAGCAGACAAAGGGTTATAGTTCAAACTGAGCTCTGAGAAAACAAATACAGAAAAAGACCAATGCCAGGAATTTTTAAGCTTACAGTCAACTAATAAAAAAATAAAAAAATATAAAAAGCAATAAAAAATCTAAAGCAAGACAAAAGGAAAATTTAGTAATGCAATATAATTACCTCACCCCTAGACTTCCCATGCTGAAACGCAGTAGCAATGATCATTTCCAACAGGTTAGGAAAGTATAGAGCTGCTTTCCAAATAAGCTGGATGTTTCTCTTATCTAGGATCCAGGTGCTGCAAGATGGATCCTGAAGTATTTCCAGTTTCACCAGGAGATGAGAGGAAAACAAAAATGTACAGTCATGCACCACTTAACAACAGGGATGTGTTCTGAAAACTGCATCTTCAGGCGATTTCGTAATTGTGTGAACAACACAGAGAACTCTTACACAAACCCAGATGTCATAGCCTACTACACACTGAGGCTCCGTGGTATACAGCCTATTGCTCTGTAGGGGTGAAAAAATAATTTTCCTTTTACACTTCTGGATTCTTGACTGAGACCTCCTTGTAATGAAGGGCAGATTAACAGGAAAAAAAAATCTAACAAAAGTTTAATAATATGAATACCTCCTGCATACGGGGAGACACCAGGAAAACTGAGTAACTCCCCAAACTGGCTGAAATGCCATCTTCAGCTGCAGGCAAAAGATGTGGAGGTTGGGGAGTGAGTCATGGGAGGTTATCAGGAAAAGCACAGTAAACAAGAGTAAGGTTGTTATGTATGCATATTTAAGTCACTGTTTTCTGTATTGAGGACTTTCTAGAGATAAGGTCATATTCCTCTTCCTGCTGCAGCCAGGGACATACCCTTACGAAGAGATTTCTCTTACAGATGTAAATGACTTTTACAATGGGTAACTTCTACTTGGTTTTCTTAAATTCTATTATGGCTGCTGTTTCTTAAAATTAAGGGGCCTAAAATAATCTTTATGTCAAGCAGACATATTTTGGAGTGACAGATTCTATTCCTCTATATCTCCTAGGCTACAAACCTGTGTAGCATGTTACTGAACTTAATACTGTAGCAATTGTAACACAATGATATTTGTGCAATGTGCTACCCTATGACATTAACATGGCTAAGACATCAATAGGCAACAGGAATTTTCAGCTCCATTGTAATCACATGTGATCCGTTGTTCAGCAAAGCACTGTTATGCAGCACATGACTGTACATGAAAACCAATAACTCCAACTCCACTGCAAGTCCTAGGATGAATTCCTATGTATAGGCCATGGAAATTGGAGCTACGAGAGAGGAATAATAGTTGAGAATTCTAATATCATAATTTTGTGACCAAATATCTGGACCCTTCTGCATCTGATCTGTGACTCTACTCAAGAAACTAGGCCATTTTGCTGTTTAACTCTGACTCTGTCTACCTGACAAATTACATTCTTTGCATTTCACTAACACACTTGTTTTATGAGTTCATTTTGCAAACTTTAAGGGAAACTGAGGCATTGTCTCTGCCTTGTGATTCCTCCTTCCCTGCTGACCATGTCTCGTGACTCCACCTGCTGATCATGAGTCAACCAGAAATACCTGTTGTTCTTATCTCACAACCTCACTGCTGACCACTGAGTCAGCAGACTCCTGAAAATTCAATTGCCCCCAACAACCAGAAAATGAATGATGCAAGCTAGGTCTTGATTACCTAGCAACCCATCTCTTTGATCAGCAACTCCTCAGAATTCTCGCCTTTAAAACCCTGCGTGATTTTTCCCACCTTAGAACAAGTCTTAAGTTCATGCTAAAGTCTATGTTCTCTGATTTGTAAATCACGTCACAATGAAACTCTCTTTTGTCCCTCAGAAGAGTCCTGTGAGACTTTCATTTTACATAATGTAACTGAGGCCAGATTCACAATGGTGCCCCTACTTAAAATGATAACTTCTAAAAGGGACCTTGAATCTAAGGGTCTCAAGATCCAGAAACTAGGAGACTTGTACAACTCAACTGTCACACAGCCATTCACCTTCCCATAGTCAGCAGAAAAGACTCCTTCCCTTAATCTTATGAGGACCACATTTCTCCAAAGATATAATCAAGAAAACATTCATTTTTCCTATAATTTTTTATACCAACAACGTAATTAAAAAAAAAAAATATATATATATATACACAGATCAATGATTTCCATCTGAGAATCCTTTGACACACAAAAGGTAGAACTGAAGGACCATTAGATCAAGAGAGAATAAAGGGTGACATTCTCAGCACACCAGACAGGAGTCGAGCAGGGAGTGGTGGAGCATCGAGACCAGATGTGGACCCTGCAGACAGACCCCTAAGGACTTGAGTTGGTGTCTTCTAGTCAGGGAAGTATCACAACTCTATAATGGGTGTGAACGGCAACTTCACTGACAAGACATCCTGCACGTCAATTCAAACTGCTTCAGAGATATACATGGTGACAGTCTTTCTTCCTTTATTTTTTCTATTTTAAGCAATATTATTTTGTCCTTTCTTCCACCCCCAGCTGACTGGGGTATGACTGACAAAACTGTAAGATAGTTAAAGAGTACAATGTGATGAGTTTATGTAATTATATCTTGTGGAAGGATTTTCCCCATTGAGTTAATTAACATATATATATGCTGATATTCTTAAAGGCCTAATTAATTGCAGTTGTCATATTTCCTAGGTACATTCTTACGATTTAAAGTATGATCTATTGCCTCAGCATCATCCTCACCAAGGGGTGTTTTAGAAATAATGCTCTTGGTCTCGCTGTAAAACTATTAAGTCAATTGAAATTTAATAACATTTCCAGATAATTTGTGTATACAATAAAATTTAGGAAGCATTGGTAGGACATCTATGAAGTTAGGAACTACATTACTCATTGGGAAACACTTTACCAATTCCTTTAAGTTAAATAAATCAAACATAGCTATACTTCCCAAATATATCATTACACTCAAATTATAAATATACTGCATTATAAATAACTTGCACTCTATTTTTAAGATCTTCAGGTTTTAACTAACATGTGATGAAAGAAAGTCTCAGTGTAAAGTAACATTTGATTTGGAGGTCCAGGATTCAAATGAGATCTTTAAATTGAGATCCTAAATATTTTATCATATACTATTATTTATTTATATACTCTAACTAGTACATAAATATACTATCATAATCAAATCCTACATTTAAGAACAAGCAAATACTGATTTTCAACTGCCAAAGAAAGTGAGAACGAGAGCGAGAGAGAACAGGAAATTAAACATTTGGGGAAAATCAAATGAATTTCAATATCAAAATTACTGAAAATTTAACTTTAAAAGAACAGTCTCAAGATATTAAAATTTTAAATGTTATAATGTATCTTACAGCCATAAAAATAAGAAAACTAGCTATTCTGTAGTAGAAATAACCATATTTTACAATTTGAATACATTTTTTTTTCAAAATTTGGGAGATTTTTAATTCATGGACTTAATAGCATTATGAACATAGGAGAAAATGAAAATTTTAATTTGAAATTACAAATTGAAATTTGTAATTTCAAAATTTTAATTTGAAATTACAGAAATTGAGTATCTTTCAAAATGCAGGAAAATAATGGGAAATGTGAATGAAAAGATATCAAATTATCCAAAATTTCTCTTATCCTTAAAAGAATTACAAAGGGAGAAGAATGAGGTACCTGAGATGATATAAAAATTAAATATCAGTCTGTTATTAAATATCCCTATATCTATGAGTCTGTTTATGTCTTGTTTGTTAACTTTTTTCCTTTAGATTTCACATATAAGTGAGATCACATGTTATTTTTCTTTCTTTGTCTGACTTATTTCACTTAGCATAATATCCTCTAGGTCCATTCATATTGTTGCAAATGGTAAAATTTCATTTGGAAAAGAGGTTGGAGGGCTGGGTGAAAAACGAAGAAGGATTAAGAAATACAAATTGGTAGTTGTAAGATAGTCACAAGGATGTGAAGTGCAGCATAGGAAATATAGTCAATAATATTTTAATAACTATGTACACTGACAGGTGGGTACTAAAGGGGGAATCACTTTGTAAACTATATAATTGTCTAAACACTACATTATATACCTGAAACTGATATAAAATAATATTAAAAGTCAACTCTAATTAAAAAATAAAAATAAAATAATAATAAAATAAAATAAATAAAATTGTAAAAGAAAATGTTACAAAACAGAAGAAAAAAATCAAATCTAAAACAGCAACATGTATAGAAATGTTTTCAGGGAGAAAAAAATAGTTACCTACAAAGAAAAAAAATCCAATTGGCAATAAAATTTTCAAAGCAATACTGGACACGAAAGGAATATATCAATACAAATTATTTTTCAAACAATAAAGGCTAACATTGTTTTTTAAAACAAATAAGATTTATTGGAGTGATATAAGTGAGTATAGAACTAAAATCAGTACAGTTGACTAGGTTTAGAAATTGGAAAAAAAAAAAAGATATTTCACAGACTACACTGCAAAGAACATTTGATCAGAAGTTTCCATTACTATTTCCAGGTACAGCCCTTGCCACGAACAGATATGAAAAGGGAGTTCTGCCTTCTCTTTCATCTCCCTTCTCTTCTTTTTTCTTTTTTCTTCTTTCTTTCTCCCTGCCCCTTCTTCAGCTTCAATAGCTTCAATACCTTAAGAACAATGCAACATATGGATGCTACTTCTGATGCTTATACATTAACTGTTAGTGGTCGAAGAGAAGAAAAAACCTTCCTGTTATCCTGTTATGATCCTGCAGGTATGATGCAACAATGCATAATACTAGCATTACGAAACTTGGAAAATTACCCAAACTACCAAGACTTGCCCTACCTTTTATCACGTGATGTTGTGATACAATGCAGGACCCCAGGAACCCCTGCTTTCCTTTCATGTGTCCTCATAACCTCAGGGTATGAAAAATTGTTGTTGTCAGGATTCTTCACCTCAAAGGGTGATATAACTGCACATTTTGCCATTAGGATCCCAAAATAGAGAGGTGGCATGCTTAACTTCCAAAAATGGCATGACCAGTATTGTAATCTATAGTGAAAGTATTTTCGTTTGGGCTTCTAATATCATGGTATCAGCAGATCCCAGAATCACAGGAAAGAATGGTAAAAATTTACTAGTGATTAATAAGGTAACTGAGCTCACATCTACCCCATATAATTAGTGTTTGCCTGAGTCTCTAAAACCAAATTATATACCCATGCTGAAAAGAAATAATTTGAAAGTTTAGGGCACTGCAAAGGTGAGAAAGGATATTTCTATGCTTAGTTTTTGCTCATATTTTTTGCTTGCATTGATCACAAATATATACTAAGATGCTGGACCCCTGTTTATTAGTCTATAAACTAACAGCGTATCTTTCTCTCAAGACTATTTATTACCATGTCTCTATTAATTCCAGCCATAATACCAGAAAGGAGAGGTCATTATTTTAACTGTAGCCTACAACAAGGAGAAAGCTTATCACTATTTGACCTCCACTTAAAGTTTTCATTATTAGCAATCTAGAAAAAATTTTAAAGCAGCATATACATTAAATGTATCTAGGATGTCCCACAACCTTGCAACTTTACATGAGACAATTAGCTTACGACTGGGCTACGGATTTCTGCTTTGGAAAAAGCTAAAGGAGAAGACATCTATTTATGTGAATGTGCTAGAGAATGTAAAGTACAGGTTACTAAGACAGAAGGGTAACTCATTGTAGATACAACAAATTAGGCAAAGGGTACAT
>NW_011888794.1:3575934-3583763 GCF_000151845.1 Pteropus vampyrus
TCACCTCAAAGGGTGATATAACTGCACATTTTGCCATTAGGATCCCAAAATAGAGAGGTGGCATGCTTAACTTACAAAAATGGCATGACCAGTATTGTAATCTATAGTGAAAGTATTTTCATTTGGGCTTCTAATATCATGGTATCAGCAGATCTCAGAATCACAGGAAAGAATGGTAAAAATTTACTAGTGATTAATAAGGTAACTGAGCTCACATTTACCACATATAATTAGTGTTTGCCTGAGTCTCTAAAACCAAAATGTATACCCATGCTGAAAAGAAATAATTTGAAAGTTTAGGGCACTGCAAAGGTGAGAAAGGATATTTCTATGCCTAGTTTTTGCTCATATTTTTTGCTTGCATTGATCACAAATATATACCAAGATGCTGGACCCCTGTTTATCAGTCTATAAACTAACAGCGTATCTTTCTCTCAAGACTATTCATTATCATGTCTCTATTAATTCCAGCCATAATACCAGAAAGGAGAGTTCATTATTTTAACTGTAGCCTATAACAAGGAGAAAGCTTATCACTATTTGACCTCCACTTAAAGTTTTCATTATTAGCAATCTAGAAAAAATTTTAAAGCAGCATATACAAATGTATTAAATGTATTAAATGTATCTAGGATGTCCCACAACCCTGCAACTTTACATGAGACAATTAGCTTACGACTGGGCTACGGGTTTCTGCTTTGGAAAAAGCTAAAGGAGAAGACACCTATTTATGTGAATGTGCTAGAGAATGTAAAGTACAGGTTACTAAGACAGAAGGGTAACTCATTGTAGATACAACAAATTAGGCAAAGGGTACATTTCTGTCACTGACCCTATATTCTTTGTTTTACTCGTTCACGGGTTCAGCCTGGCCCAATGATGTCATTATGAAAACTGACAATTTTAAAACTGTGGAAAATATTGAATAAAGTTTAGGAGGGTTGAGTTCAGGTTACCCCTACTCTAGTCTAACAGGACGTGACATAAAAATAAAGCTAATAATGAGTATGTGCAAACAAGGTCATTGCATCTGATAACCTTGCTTTATGTATCTCCTCCTGAGAGTAGTACAGAAAAACAGTAGACAGAAAGAAGAAAGACAAGTAGGAATGATGGGACAAGGGAGGAAAGATGAGAGTAGAGAAAGAACAAAGAAGAAATTAATTAAGAGAAAAAAGGCAATAATAGAGAAAGGAAGGGAGGGAGGGAGGAGAAAGAACGGAAGAGAAAACAAAAGAAAGAAGAGAAGGTGGATAAAAAGAACCAAGAAGAAATATAGAAAAGAAAGAAAGAAGGAAGAGAGTGAGAAAAGAAATTAAGAAATGCACTCTTACTTTCAATCAACCCTAAACAGATGAAGTAAGATGTCAGGATGAGTACTGATAAGCTTGCGGCTGTCATACCTTCATGGTTATTTATTGCTGTGCAACAAACTACTCCAAAACTTAGTTTAAAATAAAAACCATTATACTGTAGCTTATGATTCTGGGGGGTTATTTTACTCCCCAGAAAATAGCATGATCATAATTTTAAGATATTTTTTTTCCATTTCAATCCCACATATCACATTCAGGTAGACTTTTACTATACAAATTATGATCTTGTGACTAGTGGTAGAAATAGACCATTGTTTTATTACTATTCACCATTGTCCTATTTCTATTGCTGTAAATTAATTTCTTAGTTAAACACAATATTGTGTGGAATACAATTACTGTGAAGAAAGCACTTAGTAAGTTCACAGGCAGTGGTTTTGGAGGATGCATTCTGGACTGAGAAGAAAATTCTTTAATCAGAATAATTGTCTTATTCTAATGTGGACAAATCACTGCTCCTTCTATAATCAAAGGAATTCAATGGAATTAGACTGTTTAGAGGCATCTGGTAATACCCCTGGGACACAAGGTTATATTAGAAGCAAACTAGTCCACAGAGTGTCTTTCCTTGAATTAGAAAGAGATGCCTGTTTCTTCAAGACGGTTTACTTACATCTCATAGAAAACTGCCCGAATAAACTGATATATATTTGAAATACATGTTATTAATGATATCATCTAGGATGGTACAGTGTAACTAACACTAAGCAACTTTACCTGCGGACCTGATAGTAGCAACTCTATGTATTGTCTTTCTCTTTCATGTTTTTATTTGTAAATATTAATCATCATTTTTCCTTACTTTTTCTTTTTATTTAATGATACTCTAAGTTATTTTAGTAGTAGTTAAATTATAATTTTATCTGTTTTGTAAAATAATGTAGGGCATATAGAAGAATATTGAATACCACTTAAAGATGGGGAAATTTCTGAAAAGACCATGGATCTCTCCTAATAAAAGGTTGGATGTTTTCATAATTATACAATTATGTATATTATGTAAAAATAATTTTTATTGTTACTATTTCTATTTTGAAGTTTAAGTAGAAGGATGTGAATTGATTCTGAGCAAAGAGATAGAATATGACTATAATTGTGATATTTTATTCTGTACTCCTTCCAGGATGCATTCTTATGTCACAAAGGCTTAGAAGTTTGAAAACTGCTTTTCCTAAACATTCTAAATGCGTATTAGGCTTTTACTGATTAGATAAGTAAAACACAATTAATGCAGAGGGTATTTCTCTACTTCTTTTTGCAAATTTTCTGCTTGTTAGGCAGGCTTTGGGAGACCTTTCTACTCTGCACCACTGTTATAATGCTTATTACCCATCTTCTATTTCCATGATAATAATGGTAAAGGTGTGGCCTCTTGTTTTTACCTTTTGATCCTTTTATAGCTGCTGTGGTTAAAGAGTTCTTAAATCAATACTTCTTGTATTGGCCTGATAGGTGGTACCTTCCTTGACAGGTAATTATATATATATTTTATGACTTATTCATGAAATTCCCACCTAGAGCCTTTATTATTTTCCATAACATTGTAAATACATACTATTTTACAGCTAAATATAGTCTAATTTAAAATAATTAAAGTTGATTTAACTTATTGTTCTGAATTCAGAAATGAGGGAGTAGATAATATCCATGGTGTGTTAAAATATATCACAGTGACTAGTCAATGACAGAAGGCAAATAATCCTCATTTTATTTGTTAGTCTGCGGCAAAATATTTCATGAAACTGTAATCTGTGTTTATTCTCAATGGCTGTTCATGTTACTAAGAGGCTGGGCATTACTAGAATTATTTTGTAAACCTCAAAATGTAACTGTATGTTGGCTGTTGCTTTTTACTTTTATCAAATTACTATAGGCGTGAGATTTGCTGAGACTCATTGTCACAGGTGGCTGTAAAGAAGCAGCCTTAGCAAGAGATAAGACTGTAAGAATTTTCCAAGAGCTTCAGTCTAAGCCAGCCACACAAAAGGAGGCTGCCCAAAGCCAAATATCAAATATCAGATGTCATCTTTCTACCAAAGCCTATAATTTTAGATGCCCTTAAGTTTACCATGAGTAAGAGAGAAGAAAGGGCTCAGCACAAAAGCACTGATAACAAAGCAGGAGTCAGTGTTTTGTGTAGACAAGGTTTTCATGTGTTTGCTTGCCTATATAGCCGACCAAAAGAAAATATGTCCAAAGTCAAATCAGTGTCCAGGGACTTATACATTGCCAAAGAAAACACAACTCTGGCCTGAAAAGCACAGTAGTTGTTTGATTTCTAAGACGAACCTCAGGCTTCAAACCTTACTAAATAGAAACACTGTGATAGCTCTATGGTCTCAGACTTCTGCTGCGCCTGTAGAAAAGAAAGAGTAAGGAGCAGCTATCCCAGAAAGCAAAACTGATGCCTCTGCAGGTAATGCTCTACTGCCAAGGAAGGCGCTTTTAAAAATTCCTGCCCAACATAACTCCTATGAACTAGGGATTGCTGGGAGCACCTCATTTTTTCGTTTTCCTAATGAAAATGTTTAGCATGCTTACTCTGTTCACACTGTACCATTCAATACTCGCTGTGAGGTGTTAAGAGATATAGATAGAGACAGATAGATGTAGATGATATAGATGAGATAGATTAGAGATAGATAATAGAGATAGAGATAGAGATCGAAATAGATTTTTTTTCATTAGATTATAGGCCACTAGACCACAAATAACTACATGTCAACTGATACACAGCACTTAGAACTTATCTTAGACCTAGATATCGATGTGACAATTATCAGACTTGATTTACTTCATTTGAGGGAAGGTTGAGTTGTACTGTAGATAACAATAAAAGTATTCACAGATATTTGGGGGGCATGGGCAGAGCTTGATCATTGCTATGCTATATGCAATGTCCTCTTTTTCTATTTTGTAAAAGTACCTCTGACTTTTAGGTAGTCTATGGTGACCAAGCTAGACAAGACATGATTTCTCTCATTGAAGCTAGAGGTGTCCATGTGATAAGCTCCTGACAATAGGGGCACGAACAAAAATGATAGTTTTTAAAACATTATTGTGAGAATATAAGTGACATAGATTATATTTTCACCTCATTCTCATCAATGCTATATCAATATTTTGTTGTATTTACTTTAAATTCAAATATCCTTAAAATATTTTCAATGACCCCTCTTTCTAATTTAGAATAGTGACCGAAAGCGAGAAGAAAATAGTTAAACCTAAGGGAGACCACTCAATGGATAAGACAATATTAGAGAGATTTATTTTTTTGTCATAGATGAGAGGAATTTAAAGAGAAAGAACAATTTGGAGAGGACTTATAGGAATGCACAGACTATAACATCTACAGACCTGCTCATTAAATTAAGATCTACATTTTGAAATGAAAGCATCTGCCTTATATTCATGTTTCATTTATATAAATATAATCCAGATAATTAGTTATAACTATCTAGAAAATTCAGATATATTCCATTCTTTGTTCTTAATAGATGGAAAGGTAGAGAAATTTTTATGACAATATTATTTTAGGCCCTTAAAATACACACCTTTGAAGTTGGACATTTTTTGCAAAGATAAATACATTTTTATGACTTTTTAAAATCTTATCTTAAAATGGCCATACTATCCAAAGCAATCTATAGATTCAATGCAAATTCCAATCAAAATACCAATGGCATGTTTCAGAGACTTAGGACAAGTACTCCTAAAATTTATATGGAATCATAAAAAACTCCGAATAACCATTGCAATCTTGAGAAAGAAGAACAAAGTTGGAGGTATCACACTACTTGATATAAACTATACTACGAGGCTGCAGTATTCAAAACAGCATGGTACTGCCATAAAAACAGATACATTGAATAATGGAACAGAATAGAGATCTCAGAAATAAATCCACACCTACATGCTCATTTAATATATGACAAAGGAGGCAATAATATACAATAGGGTAGAGACATTCTCTTCAAAAAATGGTGCTGGGAAAATTGAACAGATATATGAAAAAAAATGGAACTGGACCACCTTCTTACACTGTATACAAGAATAGACTCAAAATGGATTAAACCTTTAAAAGTAAGATCTGAAACCATAGAACTTCTAGAAGAAAACCTAAACAATAATCTCTCTAATATTGTTACTAGTAATTTCTTCTCAGACATATCTCCTTGGGCAAGGGAAACAAAAGAAAAAATAAACAAATGAGACTAAATCAAACTAAAAAATGTTTGCATATCAAAGGAAACCATCAACAAAATGAAAGACAACTGACTGAATGGGAGAAGATATTCACTTATGATATATCTGATAGGTTAATATCCAAAATATATAAAGAACTCATATAACTCAACAATAACAAAAAAACAATCCAATTAAAAAATGGGCAGAAGACCTGAATAGATATTTCTCCATAGAGGAAATACAGATGGCCAATTGACATATGAAAAGATGCTCAAGGTCACTAATCATCAGAGTAATGCAAATTAAAACCATAATGATATCACCTCACACCTGACAGAATGGCTATCACACACTGTTGGTGGGACTGCAAATTGCTATGGCCATTCAGGAAAACGGTCTAGATGTTCCTCAAAAAATTAAAAATGGATATATGTTTTGACCCAGCAATTGCACTTCTGGATATTTAACCAAAGAAAACCAAAGCAATAATTCGTTAAGATCTGTGCATCCCTCTGTTCATGGCAGTACTATTTACAATAGCTAAGATATGGAAGCAACCTAAATGCCCATTGACAGACGACTGGATAAAGAAGTTATGATTCATATATACAATGAAATATTACTCAGCCATAAAAAAATGAAATCCTATCATTTGCAACAACATGGAGGGAACTAGAGGTTAGTATGCTGAGTGAAATATGTCAGACAGAGAAAGATAAATGCCATATGATTTCACTTACATGGATGCGGAAACTAAGGAACAAAAAGAACAAATTAATCGAAAACAGACTCACAAATATAGAGGACAATCTGGTCATGGGTATGGGGGGCTGGGAGAAAGGAGTGAAGGGTTAAAGTAGTACAGATTAGTAGTTGATAGATGGTCATGGGGATGGGGAGCACGGCATAGGGAATGCAGTCAGTGGTAATGTAATGGCTAGGTGTAGTGCCAGGGGGAAAATAATGTATCGGGGTGTTGTTTCATAAACTATATTTAACAAATGTACTGTATACTTGAAAATAAGATTTAAAAAAATATTTTTAAAAAGCTAATGGAAACAAAAACAATCTTATTACAAAAATGGGATAAGAAAGGTATTTTTAGTTGAAGGTATTTTGAATTTAGAGTAAATACAATGAAATATTGCTATTGCTTTAATGAAGAATAGGATTGAAAATATAGGTGTACTTCTGTCACTTAGCAGTTACTCCTAACAGTGTCAAATGTAAATCTTATAAAAAGAGTGTCTTATATTTATGACAGAAATTCTGCAAACTATTAACTGCTTTGTGTATATGTATAAACTGTTAAAATTAATTTGTGGTAAAAGCCATAGTGTTAATAAATTTCCATATCTTAAAAGACAGTGCTGGTAAATTTGTAGAGCCCTTTTAAAAATTTCAACCTAAGGATAGTTTTATCTTCTCCTTGTTTTCTCTTTTCCTCTCTGTTCCCAAGCTCGGTATACTTACTGTTTTGCTTTTTCACAACTCACTATTTCTGAAGATTGTCTAGTGAACGCATAAGGCCACATTACTACAATAAATAATAAATAACTATAATAAAGTTAAACCGGAGGAGGTACGCTTTCTAAAACCAGTATAGTGAGCATGGCAATTGTACTAAATCTAACTTTCCTGTCATATTCTGGCAACTCAAAAATCCCCTGACTAGAATATTTCTTTGAATATACTCTGATATGCATTGATTAATATGCATTTTGTTATGTGAAAGGATGTGGATTAATAAAGTTTGTTCGCATCACAGTTAGATACTTCATGTGTCCAAATATTTGTCTACTAAGTACGTGCACAGATAAAAAGAAATTTGCAAAAAAAATTTTGGGGAATGCTTAGGCACAATAAAAATATATGCAATTTTTACATATTACCAAAATAATATAAATAAATATAAAAAAATATATTGTGTAATACTAAAATTAGAAACAAGGTTCTGAAACTATCCCCCAACTCTCAGCTTACTTTGTAAAGGAAAACTTTATCTTTGGAGTATTCACTTCTTCAAGTGCTTACTCCGTGAGTGTATGTTATATGTATTTATATCTAGTTCCTCATAAATGTGATTTTTACTGTCTATTGTCTTTTCATCTTTGGGAAATGCAAGTTTACCTCATTTGTGCTCACGTTAGTATCAATCACTTTCTATATCCATATTATTAACTTTATTTAGTTAGCAGCTAATTCAATTTCATTGGTTAATTTAAATTAGCATACTTTTTAGATTGCCTGGTTTCAAATCTTGTC
>NW_011888794.1:3585281-3588353 GCF_000151845.1 Pteropus vampyrus
AGCATAATTATTTTCAGTTTTCTTCATGTTGTTTCATTTATCAGTAGCCATTATTTTATCTGCTAAATAACATTATACATGCAGAGCTGCCAATGGCCATTTGGGTTGTTTTTAGTTTTGACAATTACAAATAAAACTTCTCTGAATATTCAAGCACATATTCTTGTATGGACATATAATTTCCTTTTTCTTGAGAAAATAACTATAGTAGCTATAGCCTCACTTTATAAGAAAAATCACAATTTTCCTAAGACATTGTTCCTTCTTCCTCCCTCTCTCCATCCCTTCCTTTCTTCCTCCCTCTCTCTCTCTCTTTCTCCTCCCCTCCTTCCTTCAACTCTTATTTCTTTTTGGTGACTACTGCCTTAGTTTAACCTTCTAGCTCTACTACTTAAATCCTATTTCTATTATAGTAACCAAAGTTTTAATTATAAATAATGATTTGTTCTCTGATAGTGTGTTGTCTCATAGCATCTAGATCTTATGTGAATTAATGAGTGTGTGTGAGTATGTGTTGGAGGGATAGCATAAATTTCCAAATTCCACTTTAACACATTTATTATGTATAGATTCTATTCTACTACCTTATCCCTCATGTATTCAATGTTCACTTTCTATGAATTTATTTTGGCCATTCTCTTGATTTTTTTTAATTATCTTTAACTGACTTATAAATTTTACTGTACGCTCAACAATGAAGGATTGAGTCAATAAAAGCAAGAGAAAGTAGTAAGCATGTAGTACTTGTTTTCTCTTTCTAGGCAATTATGATGATAAAGTATAATAAATTAGCTAAATGAGAGTTAAAATTATACAGATAGAGGTAGAAACATTGCTAAATGGTTGACTGTCTAAGAGGGAGGAGAAAGGTATTTTCTATCTGGAGAAATAAAGTTAAATTTTATGTAAACTAGAAGGATCACATAAAAATGGATAAGTAACAAAGAGAAAAAGCACCTGCCTCCAAATTCTATCAAAGATTTTGTCATTATTTATGTGTTCCTATGGGCTCAATAGTATCAATAACATTAAAGTTCTAGCAGACCTAAACTGATTGATAGTAATTAATTCACTAAAAAAGCGGAAGATATATTTTTGGTAGCAAGGTATCCTGAAAATATCTCCTATAGTGTTATACTGTGGAAGCTAATACACATCATTTGACATTAATACAATGGTCTTATTCTTAGTTATTCATGAAGTTTATTTGTGGATCTTTTCAACAAAAAATACTATTCAACTCCTAATTAAAAACAGTACAAAAAAGAACATATATGTCTTTATATTTTTTAAAAGTTTTACAGTTGGATAGTTTGTTGCCTAGTTAGAAGTCGAAACAACTGTCAAGAAGAAATGTCTTCTATTAAAACAACAGAAGTACAAATGTTACTGTGGAACCTACTACCTGAAATTTATTGACATGATAAAAATCAACTATTTTAATTATGCTCTCAGATTTTGTGCATCAAGAATTTTGATAAGATGGGGATGTATTTTGGGGATGTATTTTCTTTGCTCTATGATATCCAGAGATTTGACTAATAAAGCCTAGAAGACTGAAGGTACTTTAAGAAGTTAGGGGATGAATTGTCTAGAGACGTCTTTACTCACCTATTCGCTAGCTGGGCTGTGATGACTACAAGGCTGGGATCAAACAACGCTCTTAAATGGAATTCTATATGCATATTTCACATTTGATTTGTGCTTCTCAGAAGATGGCATTTGGATTCCAGAAGGAGCATTCAAGAGGCAGCAACCAAAGAGTAAGTAATCCAATAATATAACACATGCCTTTTTTAACCGAGGATTACAATTTATATATCAAGGTTTCTGTCACATTCAATTGGTTGCAAGTGGGTCACTAAGGACAATCCACACTTAAGAGAATTAAGAGAATTAGACTTTCCTTTTTGGTAGGAGAATGACAAGACCACATAGCAAAACAGCCTGACGGATGAGAGATGCTGTTATATCCATCTCTGCAAAATAACATCTCCCACAATATTATGAAACATTTGATTATTTCTACCCATAATAGCTAATTGTGATAGTAAATAAAGAATTACACCTATAAATAAAATATAATAAAAACAACTTTTCTGTGTAAGTTGTTATAGATAGACCTTGAAGGTATTATGCTAAGCGAAATATGCCAGACAGAGAAAGCAGATACTGTGTAATCACACACTTATATGTGAAATCTAAAACACACAGACAAAACAAACCAAAAACACCTCATAGAAACAAGAAACAGATAATCATTGCCAGAGGGACGGAACAGGGGCGTGTGCCATGGACGGAAGAGGAAATGAATGAAGGTGGTGAACAAAGGTACAAACTTCCACTTATAAGTTCTAGGGATACAATGTATAGGATAGGGACTATGTTTAACAGTACTGTATTGTATATTTGAAATTTGCTAAGAGTAGATCTTTAAAAAAATCTGTAACTATGTGAGGTGCTGAATGTTAGCCACAATTATTGTGGTAATCATTTAGTTATTGAGTTAAGCAAATTTATGCAGTAAACATTTTGCAATATATACCATATATCAAATAATGATGCTGTATATACTTTAAACTAATATAATGTCATATGTCAATTATATAATAAAATTGGAATAAAAAATAATAGAATAAAAGCAATGAACATTTAGATAAATTCAGATTTGCTTTCAATAAAAGCTATAGTCATATAATAAATTGTTTTAATTAATAATAAAAAACAAATATAGAATTGAGAAATTATTAAATATAAACTCAAAAAACAATGAATTAGAAAATTGTTACAATGATAGACTTAAGAGTTATTGGTTTGAAAAAAATAATAAAATAGATAAAAGTTTAATGAAAAATATGTATGTCCACTAACACCAAAACTTACAGTGGGAAGACATATACTACATTTATAAGGTTTTTAATATCTTAAAGAGATAAAAATTTCCACAAATTTTTCTCAATAAATTTGAAGGTTTTATTCTAATTAATTATCTTAATTATTTAAGAATACATAAGTAAAAAATAAAGAAAACTTTAAATATCTGAAGAGACTAATGACTCTAAGCATAAAGAA
>NW_011888794.1:3589928-3625428 GCF_000151845.1 Pteropus vampyrus
AACAAATTATTTTGTTTGATAAACTTGAATATTTGTACTTGAGATTAAGTTATTTTTCTCTCAAATAGATATATAGGCATAATTGCTCTTTTGCATAAATGGTATATTCACCAAAAAATCAAAATAAAAAATATATAGAAATAAATTGTTTCCTCAAGTGGAGAAGTGAACAATTATAAAAAATTTAGAAATACATTTGGAAATAACTGTAAAATGTGCATTTTACAATAACTGTAAAATGTGCAAACAATTATAAAAAATTTAGAAATACATTTGGAAATAACTGTAAAATGTGCATAAAATTAATATAAAAAATGTGAAATCTATCAATTTTGAAAAAGAAAAAATAAGAGATCTTCCATAAAATCGAAGTAATTACTCAGTATAATGTGAATGTCAATACCATACAAATCAATGTATTATTTTAGTGAAATATCAAGCAAAATAACAAAGATATTTTTATTTCAAATTTGGTAAAATACCATGATAGTTTTCAAATGGAGGGTTAAGCATACATTAAAAACCACAATATTTCTGAAAACTACTCATTTGAATTTTAATACATAAAAAAATTCCTCAAATATATATAAATATTAATTGTTAAATATCTGAAGAAAAAGGTAGGTACAATTTTCTATTAGTGTATGCCCCAGATAATAGTTTTGCCAAAAGAGATATCAATTTCTGTGACATGTTTTTAAACACACTAGCAGAGTTTTCAAAAATAATATTTAACATTAGTAATTCATCAAAAATACTGCATAGAATATATTTTGCTTTATTTTCTTATTCACAATATTTACAATTTACATTTTTAATAAAAATGGATGCTATACTTAAAACCACTTCACCATCTGTCGCCAAAAGTATTAGACTCCGTTAAGCTGTTCTCTTTAAAGGAAGAGTCCATGATGATGTGACAGGATGCCGTAAGGCAGAACATCTCAGATTTATCTAGGTGGTGTCCTTAACTCTGGAGATAGGTAAACTTTAACTCCTGGTCTATAGCCTGAAGGGGCATTTGATAAGTACAAACTTTTTCTAAGAATTTCCTATTTTACAAAACATTTTAGGGGGAATCTTACATTCTGCTGCATAACATGCATACTTGGTGTAAAAATGTTTTAAAATATCTTCCACGACATAAAATAAATGTTACCTAATTTGTATTTTAACTCTTCCAATTTTTTAACTATTAGCTGATTGGGAAAAAAAAAAAAAAAAATTACAGGCAAGTAAAGTGATTCTGTAGACCATTGTAGCCCATGAGTTGTGAATTGGTCAACTGTTGTTTACAAGAAATATTTCTGGCTTTTCGACTCAAATTGGTCCAAACCTTAGAAATTATGTCCATCCACAAAACATTAGTGTGGTATCTAGTTACAAAGTGAAATGATGATGCTTATGGTTTATATGTTACCTATTATGTGATAGTTTATAAAATTATATAGTTCAAGTAAGTATGCAGATCAAGCGCAACAAACAAAATTTGTAGTTTTAAAGAATCACAGCCCTTACATATTCCTTTTTATCTGTCACCTTTCTCATAAATTGTCACATTTCCTCTAATTTCTGCTTTATTTTCCATGTTTGGATCTTGTAGCCTATCCACGTTCTTTCATTGGAAAAGGGGGCAAGTAAAACATGTATGCACACCGTAAAATATTACTCATCAGTTAGCAGCAAGAAATCAGTTATATATAAGGACACAAATGATCTTAATTACACACTGCTGAGTGAAAAAAGTAACAGATGATTAGATCTATAACATAATTCCATGTAATAAAAAGTGAGTACTTTCAAAATCATCTTTATTTCATAAGATTATTTTCAAACTAAAAATACACATCTTCTTTTCCTAACAGGTTATATAAATCATAAAATCTCTCTTAACTAAAGCATTCCTTTTATTGCATCTTTGCCCATTTTTGGTTATATCTCAACTCTTATTCTCGAGTTGTCTTCACAGTACACTTGAGTTCATTGTCACCATTCCCTTATTTTGTATTTGTATTAGTTATGATAATGCTAAACTATTGCAACAATAGACTTAAAATCTGTAACGGACCTACATAGAGAATCTATTTCTCAATCACAGTTCATAGAAGTGCTTTGGGAACACAGGGATACAGGGATTCAGAGACCTAGTCTCCTTCTATCCTTTGTAACTACCCTCTCCTGGGGCTGTTGCAAAATTCTATTGAGCGTCAGAACTACCTGGAGGACAGATTAAAACAAAGATTGCTTTCACCCTTAACACCCTTCCCAACCTCGGTGTTTCTTATTTACAAAGTCAGAGGTAGGTAGGCCTAGAACTTGCTTTAAGCATGTTCTCAGATGCTGTTGATGATGTAGTATACCTTGAAAATCTCTGTCCTAGGATGTCGTCTTTGCACACAACTGAAGGAAGTGAAAGAACACAGAGAAAGCACAGCCACTCCTTACGTTCAGGGTCTGAAGTAGTGCTTGCCATTACTATTCACAATCTACAGATGAGAAAAGTTCCATGGTAAGATGCAAGGGAAGGCTCATAAAGCACTTCCGGGCTGTAACTGTGTTCTGTGGGAAAAGGAGCACAAATTCTGTGGGTCAGTCTTTCTCTCTAGTCACCCAAACCTGAACATTTCACACAAAAGAACAAATTCACCATCTCTTATGTAGGTTCAACTCAAGTCTTATCTTGATACAGCACTCCCAACCTATGGGTAATGTTTAATCATCTCCATCAATTTCAGATGTGGCGTTTTGTAGTTTAGCTATCTATTTTTTATGAGAAAGGAAAAATTTTATAAGACTAAAAGAATAATTAAACCTCACATTCACTGCCCACTTTGTGCTCAGATCTCACCACTAGTGCTAAATTGAATGATGCTGAGAGGAACTGAATGACAAGCAATTGAGGAGATATTAAATATAGCATGGTGTCCCTATAGACAAAATCAACACACAGCAAAAAGAATGCTACTTAACATACCAAGCCATAAAAGTAAGAAGGCAAGAGCTAAAGACTCAGTCCTTGATGCAACAGTCACACTTGAGCCAGTTTTGAACCCAGAGCTCATGAGCACAGGAGTGGTCAGCTTCCTAGAAGGTTATATCCCAGTAGGACCCTAATGCCATGGAGATTATATACTTGGAAGGATTTCTCCTGTTTTACCAAAGGAACCTACAGACATTTACTCAGGTGATTCTACACTAAGCAAACGATAGTTTCCAGATATTCTGAGGACTATTGGGCATAAGATCTGGTTGACAGTGATACTCAGTGACACAAATTTTTATTATAGCTCCCTTGTTAGAATGGGAAGAACAGACAGTAATCAGGGCCCTGGCTAAGCTCTAGCTCACAGCGGGGCTGCGGGCTCAGTGGACACCTTGTGGTCATTTGCCTAGCTGTCAAGAGATTTATATGCCTTTTGAAAAAAATAGCTCATGGCATGTCACTAAATCCTAGTAGAGACAAAACTTCTGGTCATTGAGGAACAGGTGACAATGCACCAGGAATTGCCCATTATGAGCTGTGTTCTACTGGACCCACAAAGTTATAAATTCAGAGGGTTCTATCAGCAATCCTAATTTGGGACATGCTATATCCTAGATCAAACCTGAGCAGTCTAAGAGGACACAGATAAACATGCTTGAGTGAGTAGCCTAGACCCTCATGTCAGCACTAAATTTACACAAATAAACCCTTCATAGTTCACATCTTAGTTCATACTGGTGTCCCTGAATACTGAACTGAAGGAGAAAGAATAATCCCCAAGGTTCATTTATGAATGGGTTAGCTCAGTATGTGGGTACAAACTGAAAGTGGGTGGCATTAGCAACACAGCCACATTCAGGATGGCTATGAATGAAGATGGGAAAAAAAAGTTTCCCAGTGGGTGGAGCTGCCAATAGTGAAGCTGGCCACCACTTTGTGACACATGAATGGATGGCACGTGGAAGTGGACATCAGGTGTGAAGATATCATATCATATGCTGATGCCCATCATAAAGCATCTATGATGAAAGCAGCATTGGACAACTAAGTAGATAAAACTACTTGGCCAACTGATGTTAGCTAAACTTCACATGCCTTTTTGGGATTGGCATGATAGGAAACATAGGCATATAAATGGAATAACGGCTGTGTTGTGGAGGTTAATTACAGCAGGCTTAGAATTAGCTTGAACCATCTTGCTAAAGTTAGTGCATGGCAATGACCCTTAGTCAAGACATGAAACAGTCTGATTAATAGTATTGCTTTATAACCATAAGTCTGAAGAGTTTCCGGCCCATTTATTCCAGCTCGTCAGCATTGTTTATTGATAACAATGAGATTGATGATTTGCACCTGGTCTCTGTAAGACCCTGGAAAACTCTGCTGTTAAAGCTTGTTATGTAGCAGAAATATGTTACATAGTCAACAAAACATAAAAATCTCCAGCCAAGATCCCATTTTGAGCTCCCTAATTCCAAGGTGTTCCACGAACACATTGGCGATTCCTCATCCAAGAAAAAAAGTGCATCCATCCATTGCCTTAGAGACGGATCATAATGGGAGCCCACACCTGATGTTTCTGGATCTCTGGCTTTGAGACAGCCTTTGGCTGTGATGTATATGCTTACTTTAATGTTGTTGCTAATATATTATACCTTTTTCTTGTAATAAACTGTAGATTGGCAAGTATTTTATCTTGGATTGTGTCAATCTTCTTTCGCCATCAAATCCCATTTAACATCTACTGCTAGTGTGGTGGGTGGCAAAAATGGAGGCTATGACTTGACTCAGCAACGTGGATTTCCACTTTCCAAGACGTGTCTAGCTACCACTGCTTTGGAATGCCCAATCTGCCAGATACAGACCTATTCTGAGTCCCCAGTATGACACTATTACTCAAAAGTAAGCTAATTGGTGGCAAATCAACTACAATGGGCCCACGCTTTTCTAGAAGAGCCAGAAGTTTAACTTCACATGGTACTGAAATGTATTCCAGGTATAGGTTTGGCTTTCCTGACTACAGAGCCCTAGACAAACTAGTACATGGATTTACAGATTTCTATACTACAGCACAGAGTGTGTAATGCGTTTTCTATTGTTTCATTACAAATTATCACCAACTCAGTGAATTAAAATGATATTCATTTATCATACAGCTTCTGTTGATAAGAAATCCAAGTACATGTTAGCTGGAATCTCTGCATAGTATCTTAAAAATTACAGTGTTAGTTATGTTCTTTCCTGTAACTCCAAATCCTCACTGAGCTTAAGTGATTACTGGAAGAATTTAGTTTCTTGCAGTTATGAGATGGGGATCTCTGTGACTATTACCAGGGGCTCATTCTCAGCTTCTATAGGCTGCCTGGCATTTTCTTCTATATGACTCTTAATGACATGCCATTTTCTTTTTCAAGATCAACAGAAAAACACCTTCTGCACATACAAATTTCTCTGACTTATTCTCTCTGATCTGTAGACCCTCTTTTAAAAAGACTCACCTGATTAGGTAAGACTCACCCACATTCAAGGGGAGGCTATATTTGTTAGTTGGAGTAAGCCCTATTCATTGATTCCTTAGCCTGTGGAGTAAGAGCTCTCATAGTGGGGAAAGCCAAAGGAAACTGAAACATCCCCTTCCTCAGCAAGGACATACAATCTCCAGCAAAGTTTAATATCCCTTTTGAGAAATAGCTCATGGCATATTACTGAGCCTTGGCAGAGACAGAATACTTGAACAGGGAGTAACAAGTGACCAGGCATTTGGAACTTTCCGTTATAAACTGTGTTCTTCCAGCCCCATCAAATTATAAATTCAGAGGAGGCCGTAGGCAGTCAGAAGAGAATGATATATACTGAATTATAGAGTTTGTACATATGGGGGGGGCAGAACTTGGGGGTTATTTTAGAATTCTCCCTATTACAGGAGACCAGACAGCACTGCATGAAACCAGGGGACTCACTTTAAAGCAAAAGCAGTATGAGTGTGGGTCTGTTGCCAAGAGGTCTGCTTGCTGTAGCACCACTGTACTGTTCTGAAGCAGCTGGCCTCATAAAGGGCTGGAGCAGCCTTCTACAGGCAAGGATAGAACGCCAGCTTGGAGACACTTTCTTTAAAGAATGGAGTGCCATCCTTCAAGATGCAAAATAGGCTTTAAATGCAAAGCTTCTTATAGTTCTGTGTCCCCAAATGGGTCTGGGAACCAAGTGGTGGAAGTAGGTGTGGCTCCATTTGCCATTATTCCCAGTGATGCACAAGCTTCCCATTCCTGCAACCTCGAACTCTGCTGGGTTGACCTTATTTCCCCAAATATGGGTCATTCGTGACGTAACACACATTAAGTGTTCCATTGAACTACAACTGCTTCCCGAGCACTTTGGACTCCTTGTGTCCAGGGACCATCAGGCTAGTAGAAGGGTCATATGGCATGTTAATTGACTAAAGTCAGCAGGAGGAGGTAGGACTGCATTTGTCTCATGAGTTCAGGGTAATATATATAGATAGATATAGATAATATATAGACAAATATACAGATATAGATATATATAGATATATATAGATATATAGATTAGATAGATTAGATGATAGATGATAGATAAATAGGTAGACAGATAGATACATGCATACATACATACATACACACATACCTACATACATAGATAGATACCTAGATACATAGAAAGAATCTCGGTGATCCAATGGCACCTCTTGATACTCCCATGCCCCACGATTGCTGAATGGATACTTTTAGTAACCCAAACTGGAAAAGATATAATTTTCAAGGACTAAAATCCCACAGGAATTTAGGTTCGGGTTGTATAATCAAGTAATACACAAAAACATGCAAGGAGATGGATGAAGGTAAGGGGAAATTCAGATGGAACATGGAGGGAGAAGATGAGTACCAGTTATGGCCCTGACACAAACTATACCAAAAAGACTATAGTTTATTCCACTGATCTGCCTTTTCTATGTTTCCTCTTAGGAAGAGAGGCCCAAGGGAGACATGAAGAAGCTGCTTCTGAAAACTCTAGTGAACTTCGCCATAGCTGTGAGTCACAAGGGGTGGACTGTGCTGGCCTTTAAAGTAAGACCCTCAAATCTTCTACAGGGAGCATATTGATCAATGGCTGATATAATGTTCTGGACCCACCCCACATTTGTGCAGATGCCACAATACTCCGAGGCTGCTCTCAATCAATGACTGAGTAAGGCAGTGGTATTCTGCAAGGCCTTTTCTACAAGATGCAGAACTTTTTCACAGACGTTTTTAGCTCTGGGATGCCCCACTGGCCTGGCTGAAGTTTTCTGAGAAAACGGTGTCGCAGTCTGAGAATTTTCTTGCCTAATCTCTTTTACTTCTCTCTCAGAGAGTCTGAAGAAACTCCTTGGCTACTCTAGATTCCTCCCTTTTCATCCAACCCGATAAATCTCTTGTACGCATAATCTTGTGATGGCATCTGCTTCTTGAAAAAGAGAACTAATACATCAGGCCTCCAACAAAATTAACCTGACTTTGAGAAGGGATAACTAAGAGGGGTACGCGCCTGCACAGCAATGTTAGCGAAAAAATCTCTTGGATTCCAGGTATAGCTGCTCATGTTCCTAAATCACACAGCATGTGGAACTCGTGTAGCCCCTGAGACAAGGCTAAGTGGTGATGGTTAACATAACGCAGAAACACTGTCAGCTAAGAGGTCTTTTAATTTTTTAAAATTTCATCGTCAAAAAGGATCCTAAAGTGTGTATATGATAAGCTCCCATTCTCTGGTGCTGCTACATCTCATCGATTACCAAGAAGGATGATTAAAATAAAAAGCAAGTCCTCATGCATCCCTGAGGCTGAAGAAAAGATCTACTGATTTCTATCTTTGAATCTTAATGCTTAATTACACTCAGTACTGTTTACTATCTGAGATTTTTTTGGACAACTTAAAATTCCTAAGGTCTGTAATTTGATTTATCTCTTGGTTTATCTGATTTTATCAAATTCAATAATTTTGACCCAAATATCTGTATTCTTTAACCTTGAATTTTTTTTTTTAATTTGTCGCCTTATGAAGTTGTTCTGAATTCTCAAGATAATATTTCATATCAACAATTTTTCTCATCAGAGCTATGTATTTGGGCCCCCTTCCTAATCGCAGCTAAAAGGGACACTCTCCTGCCCTCCTGCAGGACTGTCATCACATGACTTCCTGTCTTTACTTCTGTGGAAAAGACATTATCCATTTTGGATACTATATTTTCCGCTTCTTTGGTTTAGTATCTTATTTTGATAAAGTCCATTCTAAAGAACTTCCTAAAATATTTGTAAGTTGTGAGGTTTGTGAGTTCTCAAATCCAAAGTTTGATAAGCAGTTGAATATTAATACTCATTCAAAAATCTTTTTCATCAGAAATTTAACGTATTATTTTGTTATCTTCTGACAACCATTGCTTTTGATTGAATTTGATGCTAGTCTGATTCTTATTCTGCCACTATTGTTTCAATCACAAAGAACATTTAATTCATGTTCTCTGCTGTGACATTTTGATTTTAATAACATAATTTTTAGATGTTTCTGTAACATGACAAACCAATGACTTGACAATGAACATTTAAGTCAAGTTATCATTTTTTCATGACACTAACCAGATTTCTTACTTGTTTACTTAACTACTATATTGTCAACAACGGAAATTATTGACACGATTTTACTGTATTGTAGACACAGAGTTAATATAAAAGAGAAGGCTGATAATTCACGGGATATAAGAAAAGTTAAACTTTAAAAATTTTCAGTCACATTACATTAAAATTATCCTCAAATAAAAAACATACTTTTAAATTATACTTTTAAAGTCATAAATCAAAATAAAACACATCTGGTAAAGGTTAGTACATAAAACCTTTCTTCATATAAGATTTATCTTCAAAACACACAAGAGAATTGCTTAGCCATAATCTTATTATGGCATAACTATGCTAGATGGAAAAGAGAAATGATAAATTTGCTTCGAATACAAAACATATATGTAGAAGAAAATAAAATTATCAAGCATGTCACTCAGAAACTGATTCTTAATTAAATAAAACTCTATTGTTCTCCAAAATTTAAATTTTCAGTAAAATACTTATTTTCAAATTAAAGATATATGCATTATGGAAATACTTGCTTGAAATTTAGAACTTAGTTTTGCAGTTGTCTAGTATACACCATGATAATTGCCTTTATATGGTAATGTCAAGCCTATATTAGATTTTGCACATTAGGGAGCTTACAGAAAGATTGACCTTGAACACTTTACTTTAGAGAAACTGCCATATAGATATAACACAAACCAGATGGTATGTGATAATTTTCAACTGTGTAGTCAAAGACTGTGAAAAGGTTCTAGTACTTGAGAATGATTACATCCATATTTACATCGCATCTGTTATGCATGTTTAGAAGTAATTCTACCAAATTTATTTGAGATTTAGGATTTTCTAAATTGATACAGTCTGACCTACTGTACTTTAAGTAATCATATAGTTAAAGTAGCTTAACTAATTAAAACAAAACTGGACAGTAATGAGATAAAGTTTTGTCATCAGCATTATCCATTAATTGAAAACTTCTACACACAATCTTAGTAGACCATCAAAATATATTTGTGGAATTTATTTATAAATTTAAGTTTTAATTAATTAATTAATTAACTAATTAAGATAAATAACAAGTAAATTCTGGGGAGGTGATGTACAGCATGGCAACTATAGTAAACAATACTGTGTGGTATATCTGAAAGTTACCGAGAGTAGATTTTAAAAGTTCTCATCACAAGAAAAAAAGCGTGTACAGTGATAGATATTACTTATTGTGGTAATCATTTTACAATACACACATCAAATCAATATGTTGTATACCTTAAAGTAATATAATGTAAAGTAATATTATGTAAATTATATCTTAATAAAACTGGAAAATTAAATTAAAAAATAAAAATTTATGTGGTTTATCTCACAAAAATTATACATAATAGTGTACTTTTTCCTACAAAATTTTATAAGCTATTATGAGGATAAATAAAAAGTAGAATTTTAAAATTATATTTTAAGTTAAAAGTTATTTTCAGCATTTTTTACATTATACATTTTCAAGATATAAAAGTAAAGCAGAACAGACTTATTTAAAATAGAGTGAAAACCAGCTTCGATGGAAAAAACAAAAGCAGTCTTGCCCTTAATCAGGCTGGGAGGACAAACAGGTGAAAACCATGTGCGACGTTAAGAGAAAATATTGTTTTTCACAAAGTCATGCAGTAATTGTAAAATGCCTTAATGACCTCCTTTTTGAGTTATTGCTGCTTTCTCACCAATGGGGCCCCAAACCCTCTTGGCTATTTTCATATATTAATGAGGATATCCAATCATTAAAGTATCTTGCCTTAAGACAGCACCAATTCCCATTTAATCACTGTTTCGTCTAAACTCTCCTCAGACACATCCTACTACTATACCCAGACCTTCCTCAGAATCCTTCAACATGAACCAAACCTTAAAAAAAGAAGCTTCCCTCTTCCTCTTACAGAGCAGCATTCCACATTTACTCTGAAAATCTGCCACATGCAGCAAGTCAATAAATGTGATTCTGTTAAGATACAGGCTTGATCCTGGTGGCCTCTGGCTGATTAGGATTCAAGAGTGAGTCCTTTAAGAATTCTCATATGGAGAAAGCAGCTTAGCCAACACAGTTAGTTTGAAAATAAGCAAATGTAAGCCACTCAATCTATAACATCTTAGTTTTAGAAAACTATTAGGATAGAATATATTTTTAATAATTAGGAGAAAATATATTTTTTTAAATATATTTTTTTAAAACATATGCTGAGATAAGTTAGACCCAGATAGACTCAAAGACTTTGAGACTCAGAAAGTGGCTGTTGGACAATATATGTTATTTCAGCTGAGGAAGTCATCTCCAAAGCAGATGAGACACTTTCAGATACATTTTTCTACTTAACAAAAACCCTCAAAACCCAGCAATTCAAAACAAGAGACTTGTCATCATGTCTCTGGCTTCTGTGGGTTCACTGGGATCAGATCACTATTGTTGGAAGGAACTGCAGCCGTTTGAAAGCTTGAGGGGTGAAGCTGGAATATTGGCTCAGCCAGGACACTGGGATGCCTGGAGTCGGCTGAAGAACTGGGAGAGTTAGGTTTTTCTCCACGAGGCTGCATAACTTTCCCTCTCTACATGCCCTCTCCCATGGGTAGTTGAATTTCTTATACATCACTTCAACAATGTATGAACATAGGATGCCAGGCTTTCCCAAAGCTCCAGTCCAAAATGGGCAGAGCATCCATCATTTTGCCATATACTGTTATATATATATATTATAGTTGCCATATACATTAGCTAAGGTTATATGGCTAGCCTCGATTCGGTGTGAGAGAGAACTACATAAGGGCATTCACACAGGAGACATGATTCGTTGAGAGATCATCTTTGGAGATTAGTTGCTACAGTCCCTCCTCTAACCTTATTGATTCACATTCTTCCTATATGGCAAGTAAAGCTCCTCCTCCCCAAAGTTTCCTTCTTTTTGCCATCAGGATTAAAATATCATCTGAATCAGGCCTGCTTACAGATGAGGTTTCTTTAAGTGTGGTTCCTTTTTAGCTGACGATCTATGGATCCACAGAGACAGTTATCTATCCTCTCTAACTTCCCCCCACCATACATCTATACCTAGCATACGATGATGAGATAACAGAGAACAGAAGAACCAAAATGGACACTTGCATTCCACCGGGTAGAGGGTGCAGAAAACTATCCAGACACTGATCCATTGCAACTCTTATCCTGCCAGGTGCATGCAAATAAGCCCCACTATCCAGGACGTAAAAAAAAAAAAATCTCTATTTATTATGTCCTAGTTCTGTGGCTCTTGCTCTATTATCTGTCATCCTTTGTTGTCTATAAGAAATGGCCCATGTTTAGAGCTGAGTAGCTCTCCCAGTTAGCTTCCTACTCAAAACTTAATGCCTTAATGTAATAATTATATGTTTATCTCTCATAAACTCCATGGGTTAACAAACTAAGCTGGGAAGTTTTCGTACTCCATGTGATATCATTTAGAACTCTAACTGTCTTGGGGGTCATAAGTCAGGGACATCCAGGATGGCTCACTCACAGCAGTCCCTTCTGTCACCTTGTCAGGGACGACTAGAAGCCAGATCCTTCTCTTTCTTTGTAATCATAAGGCCTTTCTCTCTTCCTCCCACTCCCTCTGGTTTTCAATGTATTCTTTCCACATGTTCTCTTAATGCGGGCTCTCTAGCAGGGTAGCAAGACTTCTCATACAGTGTTCCAAGGGTGCCAAAGAAGAAGTTTCCAGGACTTCTTAAGGCTCAGGCCTCAAACTTGTACAGCAACAATTTCATCACAGTCTATTGGTTCATAGAAGTTACAGGGACATACTCAGTTCAGAGTTGGAAGAGACTAGTCAAGAGTATGAATATAAAGAAGTATGAATTATTAGAAAACTAGCTAGTGAAGACGCCCTCAGGTACTCTTACATCAAAACTTCAATGACTTAGACTTTGGTCAAATAGTCAGATCATCAGTTAAGTTCAGGAAGTTTAACAGTTTAAATAACTCATTTAATAAACCAGCATTCTTTAAAGTCTCTTGCAAATTTTTCTTCCCATAGTAAGGATACTGTTTATAGTTTTTTCACTGTGATTTTTGGAGTCCAAGCACTATGTTTGAACTTCAGCATGACTGAGAATGAAATGGAATCATATAAAAAAAGTGTGTCTGCAAATAGGCTTTATTAAGAGTTTCTTCTCTACTATATGCAGATGACCTAACGTAATAGCACCTAGCTAATAGTACCTAATAGCTCCTTGCAGGAAATCAATAAACAATAATTAAATGAATGAATGTATAAGTGACTGTGTGTGTGCGCACATGCATACATTTTTGGGTCAGTGAGTCTAAAAAAAGCATTATCAAGTTCTCAAAAGGGCCTATATTATAAATTATGGCTGTTGAATTTCTCTTTTTCAATATCTTACATATTGTCTTAGTTTATGTTCTCTCAGACAGGCCTGGAGACAGGAATTCAAGTGTAAGCATATTTTTAGGAGGCAATTCCAGGTATCACAAGAAACAGGAAAGAGAAAGCAAAAGAAAGTTAGTCAATAGAGGGTGTGTTATCAAGTCAGCTCCTTCTGTGGGTAACTGAGGAATAACTGCTGGAACTCCAGGAGTGGGCAGTGAACAGAATTATCACCCCCAGAGGGTCTGCGATCTCAAAAATTTACGTGCTAACCAGTCATTGTTTGAGGGTTGTTTCAGATGCAGGACCATAACTATATATCTGATTATTTCAGTCTGCTAAGCACAAAGGCAGAGCAGTTCTAGTCTCAGTAGAAAGCCTTCAGGTAGTTTGAAACTTCCAGAAACATTGCCCTTAGCTCATTACTCTTTGCCTTAAGAACTTACAAAAATAATTGACTGGTCAGAGTCATCTAGCTGACTCTAGACTTTTCATAGTTTGGTTCCAACTTTAAAAAAAAGAATATTTCCCATTAATTGTGACCTCATTCTTGAGATCTCTCCTCTTCTAGTCATTATTGGTCTTTTCATAATGTCTTCCTGTTGAAATAATAATCAGTACAATATTGATAATTTTAATTTTATTAAAGTTTAAAATTATTTTATCATTGTTAATTTACATTTTTTCTTCTAGACTTTTTTATTTTAAAGCCAAAGATAGTGTCTTATATTTTAACTGTAACGTCTCATAGTACCTCACCCTTTTAAGAAATCAGCCCCTCTTTTAAGAAAGCATTTGGGAACTTTCTATTGCCTTTAGAAAAGAGTATCATTTAAATTTCAAAACAGGACACATAAGGCATTTCTCAATCCAGTCCTTATCTAAATGTGCTACATTTCTCAAGAATATTATTTCATTTTCATGGTTATATTTTTGTATAAGCTTTTCCCAATATGTAGAAATAACATTATTGCCTATTTTTTCCCTCAGTCACTTCCTGGTCATGGTATTGCTCAAAGGTCAAATTCTTCTGAAAGTATTTTTTATCTTTTAGGACAATTTACAGTTTGTTTTACTCTTTCACTTCAAGTTTATATTTCCATTATTCTTAATTGGTATCATTACACTTATTTTTAAACTAGATATCTCTCTAACAAAATTCTTTTTTTTTTGAGAGAAAGGAGTAATGTATCCTCAACAGGAGTAGAATCTTGAAGAAGTAAAGTTTATTACCTTAGAAATAAGGTAGATATACAAAGTTGTGTCCCATTTTTACCATGTTCAATATGTTTGTCTTTTGAGGACATTACTTGGCCTCTTTAAGCTAAATTCTTCTTTTGTGAAATGGGCACATTAATATCCCATCTCCCATCGCATTGTTGTTAGAATCGAATGAGTTAATAATCAATGCAAAGTACTTAGAAGAATGCCTGACAGATAGTGTTATTAAATTTCAACTCAATAATATTATTAATAATAGATGCAACGACAGTAATAGTGTTAGCAGTAGTTCTGATAAGAATGATAATTTTATTTATTTGTTTTATCTAACAGAGTGTCCCTAAAAGTGCTAGTTAACTAAATGAAAGAATAAATGGATGGATTAAATGTGGGCAGTAATGACTTGTGCTGCAGCTGGCCACACTGCAGCCACACTGGTATATTGACCTTTGAGAGGAAGCAATAGACAGGGACCTTTTTACTGGAACAGTGTCTCCCTCCTGTGGTGTGGTAGGTAGGAGCCTGACACACTAAATCAAACTAGGCCTGATGACAGAAAGAGAAACACAAACAAGAGTAGGAAAGTGGTACTGAACTATTTGCGTGTGTGTACTGGGGAGACTGGCAAGATCACCTCCAACACCTTTGGCAGTAAGCCCATGTTTCTGAGTTTCTCTAAACTGTCATATTTCTAACTTTGGGCAGAGAGCTAAGGCAACTAACTAGTGGGAGCTTTTCCATGAGTAACTAGGGGTATGGGCCTGGGGAGCTACCACTAGCGTGGGGAACTGGCGTGGGATCTCGTATATTATCTGTGCACTGTTTGTTTGTTTGTTTAGTAATAGCATAAAGGGAAAGCAGCTTAGCTGCATCCTTGTTATCACTTCCCTATTTGACTTGGCCACTTCAAATGTTTATGCCACTTTTCTTTCTTTGTAGCTGTTCAATAAATACAAAAAAAAAAAAATTATCACGAGAAATTCTTAAAAAATGTCTATGAAGTATAAATTGGAATTTTTATCAACATTTAACTGGGCTACACAACTGGAATTGACTAAATATTCTATCCAGTTTCTTCAGAAAAGATGGTCAGAAAATGACTTCATATCTAGGTCCCTGAAATGTCTTTACCTTGAACCAATATAAACCTAATCAATTATTTATGTTTATAATGCCAAAAACCTTGGAAAAGATAATGCTTTTTATTTATTATCTCTCATATAAAGCCCTGTGTGGATGATAATATTTTTGATGGAAAGTGTTTGTTTGAAGAGGGTAGTTTGAGAGTACAGTTTTAGATAACGCAGACAATGTTAGGATTGAAAGAATGAAGCAATAGTAGAACCAAGCTAGAACTATATTAGTTTATTATTTTTGCCTAGGACTTTTCATGTACCATTTACCATACAAAACAAAGTGATCCATCCAGTGACAAAATCTATATGTGCCGAGTGGAAGACTGGATGCGAGCCACTTTATAAAACAGTTTACGAATAGTTCCATTTCATGATCTCCTATGAGACATACGATTCTTTCACAATTAGCAATCAATTCTTCTCTCACTGGGAGCAAAATCTAAATGTTGGCATTCATCTCTAGCCTCAGCTCGTACAAGAATTACTTAGTGAAAGCAGAAGTGAACCAAGACGGAGGCCTGCAACTTCCAACATTTTGTTTTCTGACTCCAACTTTTGAGCTTTTCCCTTCGATTGTACATTGCACTCATCCAAATGATTGTAAATTTGAGGCTGAAGATGTGCTTGGATGAACATGGCTTTATTTCTCTCAGTGTAGTCCCAGCTTTCAACACCACCCAGAAGCTCAAACACAGGCTGAATTCTGCGGCTCAGCAGCTAAGTGGTACAAGCCACAGGGAGTACGTAATACCAATTTTCCACAGCCTGAACTGCCTACCCATTTGCTTAAATTGCGATTCGAAGATGTTGACTTTACTCTATAAAGCTCTAAATAGTTTGGGCTCTGGCTCCCTCAGAGATCCCTTCTCTCCCTCTGCCATGTAATGACAACTGAAGCCAGGCAGTATGTTCCTGATGAGAATCTCCAGATTTAAGGCATATGGACCTTTATTTAAAATGAGAAGAGCACTCCTCATGGTCATCGCTTTGTTAGGAATCCCTGTGCTGCGACAGTTTACCACAGACTCATTATATTAACCTTCTGGACATCTCTTCCTAATGACCTTTAATTAAAATAGTTATATGTAACGATGCTATTCTTTAATACTTCTGTAAACTCTTTACTGCTTATTATTTTCACTTTTATTGTAATTTTGTATGTATCTTGCATGTTGTGATTCTTAACAAGTTTGAGAAAGAGTACAATTTAAATGTAGTATTTCAATTCATCACCTTTAAAATATTTCTAAAATCAGCATAATGGCAGGATTTGGCACGTGTGAAGACTATTTTAGAACCTTTTTTTGGAAAGTAACATTTAGAAAAATGTTATGACTGAAATGTAAAGAGAGTCATCAAAACATATCACTGAGGGCTGAATAAATTGTAGATCTTTTGATATATGCCAAGAAACTGCATACACATCTTATTTGGTCCTTCCGTGAATAACATATTTTAATTAGAAAGTAATTATTTAAAAGAAACATATAATTTAATGCTGATAAACTTTACTTTTCTATGATATATGTGTATTACATTTCAATTTATTCTTTTAGCAATCAATATTAAATTTAAATGGAGGTAGCTTTTCAAGTTTAAATTTAGCAATTGAAATATTCTAAAAAATATATATATATATATATATATATATATATATATATTATATATATATATATATATAATATATATATAATTTCCCATCTGGGACACTATCCCCATCCTCCTTTATCTTGCTCCAATCACTTATCCCATACTGGGTCCCATACTCAGTTACTCTCCTTACCACAATATTGTTGTCAGATAATTTTCCTGCTCAACAATGTAGTAAAACCATAATATCCTGGATTTTCTTTCATATTAAGGCTTCAATCTTCTATCTGTCCTTCAGAATTTCCAAATCTCTTTGATGATCTGTCTCTGAGTGATTACTTTTCCATCCCTCAGGATCCAGGCTGAGATTATTTCTACTAGTCCTGGCTACTTTGATTCTGTCTTCCTTTGAACTCCTACTGCAATTTAAGTTTGAATCGGACTGCTAAAATAAATCATTCTCTACCTAATAATTGTCCTCTAATAATGCAAGATATCTAATGTATCTTATACTTAAGATAAGCAATGTTTATCTCCCAAATTAAATAAAACTTTAAAGGCAAGGGCCATGTCTTATTCAATTCAAACTTGCAAAAAAAAAAAAAAAAAAAACTATTCCGCATCATAAAATAAACCACAGAAGCATAGAAGTACTTTAGTATGACTGAGTTACTCAGCAAAGAGACCCTAGAGTTAGCAACATTAGAAATTAATCTCGAAATTTAGATGCAATGTCCATAGGTGAGAAAGTTGTTAAACCCATTTCCAGAAGTTACTTTTAAGCATGGGTTGGGGTAGGGGGACAACAAAACACAATGTGAAGGATTTCTGTATAATTGGGCAGTCCAGAGGCAGCTCCACAGGTTTGAGGTTTGAGGTTCAATACCATAGGACTCTGCCTTCAGAAAGGCCCTGTGCTTGGTTTAATGCTCTGCTCCATTGCCATCCTGAAATTTTTAATAACATTTTAACACAGAGCCCTGCATTTGCATATTGTTCTGGGCCCAGTAAATAACGTAGCTCACTAAATTCTAAAGCTTATGTTGTAAGAATGTGCATATATGCGTAAGCATATGTTTTCTAAATATGTTTCTACTGACAGTATAGTTTAAAATAGCCTTTCTAATCTATATATTCTAGACAATATTAAGAGTATTACTGTGAAATGTTATTACTTAAATTGTGGATAACCTGGTCAATACAATTTTGACACTATGTTCTCATAAACTAATTCTTATATTTAATTTGGTTGAAAAGACATGATCAACTAAAACCAAGCTTAAGCCAAACAATTCATTTTGAGTTTATAAACTGCATATAAACAGAGGGCAATACATAAGGATTTCATAACGCAGAATAAAAATCGTCCAAGCAACTTTATTGCCCCTGAGAATGGGGATTAATATACTATGTTTCTTAGTGAACCAAACAATGAATAGCATATTTATTTATGAGGAATAAATGTATTGAGAACTTTCTATTGCAAGGCAATGAGCTTTGCCTTACGGATAAAAAGATGAATATGAAACAACTATTGATGTGAAAAACTTTAGGATTTAAAGCACTTATATTTAAATACTGTTTTATAGTTCAGGAATTGGTAAAATGATTCAATTTAATGCAAAGACAAAGTTTTCATGAGAACACAGATTTAATTGCTTCAGTTAAGAATGACTTTTTTAATCTTGCTTAATCTGTAAGGATTTAGATATTTACATTTGGATTCCTGGTAGAGAAGTTCAGGTAAAAAACATTTTGTAAATAATAACCGCTATGCCAATGCTCAATGAAGTTAACATTATCTTCTAAATCATAAAACTACTTAGGAACAATTCGGATTACAATCTGACTAGATTTCCTATCTGAGTCTCAGACTAGTACAAATTTCCAGGATATAAAACTTAATAGTAAAACGTTTTGTTTTGTTTTGTTTTAATTTATTTTCTTCCTTGTGATTTAAAATAAGATCAAAACTACGGAGACACATATCCTGCATACGTCTTCTAAAAACTGTGTAGAGATTCTCATTATCATGTGATATTTTTCTACTTGTTAGTCAACTTGTATGCAACTCTTAATGTGTGTGTACACAACATTCTTTATACATTGATGCTGTATTTTAGGTTTTAAATGTTTCCAAAGGCAATAGAACCACTAAGTTTTATTTTATTTTTTTATTCCTGAGACATACGGCGATACTAAGGTAGCTTAGAACTTTGTAAATCATAGTTCATGAAAATAGTAACTTCCAAAAGTAGAAAGGATATTAAACATGTTAGAAATTATGATGTTTCTTACTACAATAATTTTGCAATTATTAAAAGCAAAACCATAAAATAAGTAAAATAAAGTTAATCTACTCAATGAATATATTTTACCTCTGAAAGAAAATAAAAGACTGGGGATTTTATGTTTAGTAAGTTCATATTTTGAATAGTTTAGTCCTATTTAAAAATTTTTAGACCTTTAATATCTTTAGCAAAACTAAATTTAATTTTATTTTTAGATAAAACTGTGATACAGGCATATAAGTAAACAGGTGATCCACTTAAGTAATTTTGTATTAATTGACAAATTTATCAATATGTTCTACAAAATAAAGAAAATCTAGCAAAACCTTCTCATAAGAGTAAAACTTAGACATGATAAGAGCATCTAACACTTAGCACATGTGTAACACAAATATGAAATAAGAGCAATGGTTGTATTCTAGCCCTTTAACTAACAAAGGAATGTATAAATTAAACATGAAAGTTCATATTTGCCAGCGAGACTGACATAATTTGAAGTTCAAAATGAAACTCTGTGTCTCTTGCTAAAATTATTTAGAATTTAAGACGACAGAACAGAATCAGAGCATTTAACCAAGCCTGAGGTTTTTATAAGTGAGAAGCTCTTTGAACCTCACAGGTCATGTGCTCAATCAGGAGATTAGTCCTGTTTACAAGTGTTACGGTGTCATTCACCAATTTTGCTACATTTAGAACTCTATCAGTATTTGATGACCAATCATTCTATGTCTACCCTTTTCTGGAGAGTAACAGTTCATCTAGCAATGACTCGTTTTCATTACAATCCTTCTTGCATATAAGTTCTGCATCCTAGACATTTTTAGTAAGTGATATTCTGAAGCTACCATGGTTCCAAGTCTATAATTTGTAAACGTACCTTATTCTAGGAAAAGTAGATTTCCCTCTCCACTATTGTGTGTTCCTTTTTATAGTAAATCACCTGCAAATTTATTGAGTTCTCACTATATTCTAGGCTAAGTGGATAGTGGTGACTAAAACAGACCGAGGACCTGTCCTCAATCATTGTATTCCTGTGAGAAAGATAGGCCTTCAGCAAAAAACTACGTAATATCTGGAATTAAGTGCTTTGCTAAAATTAGAAGAGATTGAGAACACACAGGATCACTAGAATATTTATTCATTTCTTATACAAGAGATACAAAAGGCTCTTTCACTGTTGATGAATTTCTATCAGTGAGTAAGGAAGAAAAAGTTGATGCAAATTTATCACGCAGGTGAGAGGAAAATAATCCTGTGCATAAATGGAGTGTTTGACCTTAGTAGCTAGTACAGAGTCATCATTTTAACTGGAAATAAAGTGGAAAATAAGGACATACAGTCAAATAGATGGACAGATTTTGTAGGGTGAAGATGAAGTTATTCTCTCTGGTGTCCTTGTTTCTGTGAATTACAAAGTTAGGTCATCCAGTCAGCAGATCTTAATAGAGTGAGTGAATGAGAGAGAGAGAGAGAGAGAGAGAGAGAGAGAGAGAGAGAGTGTGTGTGTGTGTGTGATATCTTTCAGGACTCCGGTAGACTCCTTGTCATGGATCATAAAATAAAGTATGTAAAACTACAAAGGAAACTGGTCAAACTGAAAAATTGGTAAACAGTTTCTGAAATGTTAATAAGGACTAATTTTATCACAATAAAAAAGGTTTCTTTAATTAATGTATTATGCTACAAAACTGAACAGTAGATTTTAAAACTACATCGCTGCAGTAGTGATGAAGATACATGTATTTCAAGATGTTTGGAACAACTACAAAATGATATTAAATATATGCATTTTTTATTGGTGACAAAGTTTGTAGACTTAAAACAAATAATAGATATTGATAGAAATCTTCTATTTTATTTTCATGTCTAAGATGATAAAAAACTGAATTTCCTCTGCAGACCCACAAAACCTCTGAAGTATGAGGAAGCAGAGGGCTACAGAAATGTTTAGGAAGACAAAAAGAAGATGTAAAATTTCTATTTTTGAAACTGAGAAATGAAACTGACTTGGGAAATATATCGAGTGTGACCAGCTTAGAAATAATACGAAACGTGTTATAAATTTAAAGTACGGTTACTCGATGCAGTATGTATTCTGCTCCAGCCAGGTTTAGCTGTGTATGAACATAAGAAAGGTGAAGTGCTGAGTTTAAGAAGTGTGGAATTTTACAGTCTGGGATGGAAGAGGGTGTCAGAAATCGAGGTAAGGATTATAATGACGTACTATAGAATGCCAGGGAGGTAAGGAAGGATCTGAGGTAGTATCAACTGGCTGGAGCTCTCCATAGGATAAGGAATTATTGTAGTGTAGTTTCTAGAATAAGTTACCTGAAAAGATCAGAGATGAACAGAGACTAGGATACTTGAATTTGAGATTTTGAGGGGTTTTATACATTTCTTAAATTCACTAACATTTGCTGGGTTCAGAGATAGATACTAGATACTATTCATGCTTTTTAAGTGTCATTGTTATTAACTTGATAAGTTACTCTTTTAACATTGATTTAAACATTTAAATATTAACATGTCTCCAAAGCCACAGTAATTACTCAAAGAGTTTATGAAATCTTATGGATTTAAGTAATCACATTCCTATAAATATTTAAAGAGTGATGGAAAACTTAAACAATTGCTTTTAAAGTATAAAACCACAAACCATATGTATATATATGTCAAATTTTTATGTGCTCAATACATAAAATATATAAAATTGCGTAAACTAAAAAATAAGTAAAAATACAGTAAAGTAAATGGCAAATTCTTAATACAAAGACTTAAATATATTTCTTCATTAATCTTTTTTATTATTTTCTTTATTTTTGTCAAGGCTACTTTTTAGATTTTAAGGATATTTATCAGATAAAAGTTTTGCATTTTGCTAAGATTTCAATATTTAAACCATACCTAAAAGCAAAAGAAGAAAAGAAAGGAAGAGAGGCAGGAAGAATGGAGAGAGAGAAAAAGGAAGAAAAGGGAAAAAAAAGAAGGAAGGAAGGAAGGAAGGAAGGAAGGAAGGGAGGGAGGGAGGGAGGGAGAGAGGGAGGTAGGGAGGAAGGGAGAGGAGAAGGAGGGAGATGGAAGAGAGGGAGTAAGAAAGGGAGGAAAGAAAGCATTCTCATACTGGCAACAGTTTCAGGATCTGAGTTTCCATCAGTAGATTTTTCTTCTCATCGTTTGCAATAAAAAATAGTTTAAACCTGGGTTTAGTTTCTTTTCTTTGTTTTATTGCTGGTGTTTTAAGTATTTTACTTCATATAAATTTTACATTTTTTAATCTAGGTAGATTTCCCAGAAAAGATGCTTTCTTTGAATTGTGTGAGGTCAGATGTACCTAACCTATTGTTTTGTCACTGATTTATTGACCTAGTTATATTGTTATAGTGTTATAATTGGAAACTTATGTATATCTTAACAATATCTCAAATTAGTCTACTCATCTAGAAATTTTATTTCAAGAGATAATGACTGCACTGCTGTATCTTCCCTTTGGGGATTTATAACTAATATATCGTCTTGGAGTACAGTGGTGACATTTCCTATTTATCTGTATTTTTGATTCCCTATTAATACTTTCCTTTACTTTTTCTTATTAATATGTAAGTAAATACATATGTATATATTTAAAATATATTAAATATATTTTACACATACCTATATGTATATGTATATATATTCACACATACTCATGTGCATATATCCACCCTTATAATTAGTGACAAAAATCTGTATTAATAGATACAGTTTATGTAAGTTAAAAATAAATTAAAGACATGCAATTGTAGCTACGTTTGACCATCTCGCAGTGATTTACTCTTTTAGGCATCACTTTTAAATCATGGTCTTTCATAGACTCAACTTTTTAGAATTAAATACAATTATATTTCTCTGTATCTTTAAGATAAAATTATCAATAATCAGGAAGTATGATTTTCTTCAATTCGGCTCTCTTTTATTTTCAGCCTTACTCCTGACAAATTTGAAAATCTTCAATTTCTGGAAAGGTGTTTTAAAAACGGTCCTAAGGCACATAATTAACTATCTCCAATATTTTCTTTTTTCTTTTTCTTTTCCTTAGAGGGAGAATTACATTTAAGATGTCAGTTAACATTTTTTTTTTTTTTTGGATTGTTTCTTTCTTTGCATCATGACTTTCATGGATTGGATCACAAAGATATTGTCCTAAACATTTCTATTAATTTTATAATTTTATCTTTCATAACTCTATTAAGCTTCTAATCCTTCTCCATCATTTTCTAATGATTTTTGTTTCTAACTCACTCTCTTTTTTCCATCACTATTCTTAATATTGTTCTTAGTGATTTTACCATTTATAAGTACATTAGGTTTCAGCAAGCTATGGCCTGCGGGTCAAATCTGGCCAATGGCCTGTTTTTGTAAACAAAGTTTTATTGAAACACATCCATACTCATTCATTCCTGTATTGAGTACGACAGCTTTAGTGCTATTATGACAAGAGTTAAGTTTTTATGACAAAGAATGTACTATCCACAAAGCTTGAAATATTTTTATATGCTCCTTTACAGAAAAAAAAAAAAATGCCAAACTATCTTCTAGAAAAATTTCTGCAAATCAATAAGAAAAGTCACAATAATCCTCATTTTAAAAAAAGGAATTAAAGATAATAGAAGACGCCTATAGAAAACGTCTATAGAAGAAATAACCAAGAAATTCAACAAGATATTTAGAAAAGCTGAAAATCATTACTAAGCAGAGGATCACACTTAAGAGAGCAGTGAGATGGTACTTTTCACCTGTTAAATTGGCATAAATCAGAAAGCTTAATAATGCCAAGTGTTCCAGAGACGTTATAATATGAGATCCTTTATACCCCGCTATTGTGAATATAATCAAGCGCGCTACCCCAGGGAAAATTGTCTTGGCACATACTAAAATCCATATATATACCCTATGATTTAACAATGTCATTACTGAGTATTACTGGAAAAAAAGTCTCATATAGATCACAAAGAAAGAATATTTATCACAGCACTGTTTGTGATATGAGGTTGTTGAAGACAATCTGAGTATCTATTGCTATTAGACTGGCTAAGAAATGATGTAGAGAATGAACATCATGGAGTTTTCTATTTCAGGTAAGAACAATAAATCAGAGCTAGACATAGCCATGCAATTTTATCACCATGATGCTAAACGAAACAAAATTATAAAATAGAATATCTATAACCTAATGATATTTATATAAATTAAAATAAACATATACAACATACATTCTACAAGAGAATACACATTAAACATTTGAATTTTTGTGGGAGTTAGGGGATAGTAAGTATGGAAAGAAGGATTGCTGAGAGAAAGAAGGGAAGAAGAGAAGAAAGAAGGAAAATAATAGTACCTATATTTCTGAGTTGTGGAAGATTTATTATTTTAGTAGCCAACAACCAATAACAAAATAGTTCCATACAATTGAACTTAATTTTTTTTCAACTCCATAAGTACCAAATTCACTTATTTAAATTTCTTGGTCACCATTAGGTTTCCTAGTAAATAAGAAAAAACTAAATTATTATTTTTTCTCATGGACTTTGCAATGAATAAATACTTTCAACTGTATACACATATACTAGGTCTTTCTGGAGCGCAATGGCTTGAAATCCCCTGATGTATCACAGCAACAATCTATTGTCAGCTCAAGGGGGTGGGGATAATTTTATTAACCCCAAACTATAAAAAAATCAATCTGATTACGTCTTTACTCTGCTATGTCTTAATAAAGTTTAAATCATTTTTCAAAATGTAAATTTATATAATTTTAAATATTAGGAAAGAGGTTTCTATTAAAATTGCTTTGACTGTGTCTGTTTTATTATTTGAATTTGTCATGCATGTAATGTGTGTTTCCAGCATTAAAGAAGCCGCGGGTATGGAAATAGCCAAACATTGGAACCATGACCTACTTGGGGCTTACCTTGCTTTTCATTTTCTGTACTTATAGGCACTTTACATTTTCTGAAGACATCATAAAATATAAGACCTGTGAACTAAATATGTTTTATATTCTGGGAAGGTAAGATTTTTCACAACTTAGATTCAGTTCTGGCTTCTGAAAGGCACTTTGAACTAAAAGAAACTCAGTCAATGTGTTGCACATGATTAAGAGGATAAGCAGAGTCATTAACTAAACTGACGAATGGGCTACAGAGCTCTAAAACTCCCAAATGCCATCATGATGAAAGGAAGACATTTACTTATTAATTTTCCTGCATAGATCTTATTTTGGTAACACGAGATTAGATTCATTACTTTACAGCTTCCCAGACTTGGTGTCATTGGTCTGGAGTGATATCGCCTCCCCCCCCGCCCCCCTCCGCTTATCATATAAAATGTCCATCATTTGCATGTTCCAGGTATAATTTCAGAAAACCTGTCTTATCTGTTCTCTTTCACTAGATGCAATTTCATGAAGATTTCAGATTAGTCAACACCAGATAACAGATTTTATTTTTTCATACAGGATTCATTAACTTGTGTAAGGTCCCATTACACTTAACAACAAATAGATATAATCACACAAGCACGAGGGCCTTATTTACAAAATGCAAAAGGGATCCACATAACAACTTGCTCTGCTTTAAAATATAAAATTCTGATCTGGGGAGTTATATGTTTTGCAGCTCACGTTTCTTTTACAACATATTTCTTTACACCATAGTCCAACAAAGTAAATGAGCTTTTTGTATATTATTGTATTGTTTTAAGACACTAAAAGAGTCCTCCTAAAAAGTGTAGAAATGCTATATATAAACATACACACACTATATATATATATATATACACACACACATACACACACTATCGTATATGTGATATATATATATACATAGTTGACAAGAGAGTTAATGTTGTTGCAGAGAAACATGACATATATTAGGTCATTGATGAGTTATAGGTGTAGAAGAGCACTTTTTATATAGAGGATGCTGAAGGCTAGAAGGCTTTTGACACTACTGAAAAGAAAAGTGCTACTGGATTCAGGATGAGGTGGCTGGAATATAAAATAAATGAATGTGAGGTAAGCATTAACTAGTCTCTGGAGACTTTATAAATAGAAAGATGTTGACCTGGTTCACAAAGTGGATAAAACCTATTGGAAATAAGTATGTAAGGATGACGATAGTGAGTTGTGGATGGAATTTTAGTTAGTCAATGCAGGTGAGAGTTAGAAAGGGCACTGGCACTGTTGCTAAGGAGGAAAAAATCTAAGTGGTGTAATGTTATAAAGAGAAAACTGAGTTAGGAGTCAAAGACCTATGTTTTAGTCCAGTCTCCACCCCTTTCTAAATCTGTGACCTTTGTCTGCTGGCTGGACTTCATTCAGTCTCAATTTCTGCAAGAGTAAAATGGGCAGAATAATAACTGCCCTTACAGGATTGTTGTTATAATTAAATAATTAAATGATAGATCCAAAACGAGATATTTGTAATTGAGAGAGCTCAATGATTATGGGGTTACATTTATTTAAAATAAAGAAGAGTACCATAGGATAAGAACGCTATAGCTCTTGACTACATATGTGAAAACATATATACATAATTGTGTATATATTTAATAATTTGATGAAACAAAGTAATTAGCACAGCGATTTACCCATGGAAACTGGTCTACCCCATCGTTACCTATTATCATAGTTTCCACCAAAGAGCCAATACTTTTTTTTCTCTGATGTTTAAGATACTACTACAGTTAACTAAAACAAAAAGCCAATAAGCCTCAAAATCTACAGGAATATGTGAGAATTTTATCAGTGTTGGAAGAAAGAAATATGCTTAGTGCTACAATCGATGGGGAAACAAATATTATATTTTAAAAGTGATGCTTATTAATATTTAGCAAAGACGAAGAAGGTATCATCTGTATTTTTAAAATTAATTAATTAACTAATTAATGAATGGTGACATTGCTTAACGAAATCCAATAAGTTTCAGCTGTATACTTTAACAGTAAGGCGCATATATGTGTGTGTGTGTATGTGTGTGTGTGTGTGTGTGTGTGTGTATGTATATATGTGTATATACACATATATACATACACACACACACACACACACACACACACATTTACACTGTGCGTTCACCTCCCATAGTTAGATTTCTTTCCGTCACCACATATTTGACCCCCTTTACCCCGTCTGCCTCCCCACTTCCCCTACCTCCTACCTTCTGGTAACCACTAGTCTATAGTCCATGCCCATGAGTCTGTGTTTGTTTGTCCTGTTCATTTGTTGCTTTTAGGTTTATATCCCACATATAAGTGATATCATGTATTTCTATTATGATCACTAAATAGATAAAGCAAGGTTTATTCACAAAATCTTTAGGTTGTTTTATAACATTATTCCTACAAGTAATAGGTGGCAACTAAATGTCAAAAATTTACTTACATTTCTCTCTGATTTTGCTTTTAATCTAATAGTGTATACTAGCAGTATTTATGGTATTATCTTTTGAGCCTAATGAAACCCATCTATTTACTGATACATAGGGACATTTCAGGCCCAGTAATGTACTGAGAAGATTTTCTGGTATTTAAGTACCTGGCTATTGTTCCCTAGGGATTCCATTGTTTTTTATTGATTATTCATATGTAATATTAATATATTTAATTATAGTTACATTTAACAATGATTTTTATTAGAACAATATATTACTCATTTGTAGTTCTGATATATTTGGCTATATGAGTTATCTAAATTCTATTAAATTTAGAAGGAAAACATAGTTACTAAACATATATGGCCATTTAGGTTATATCTTAGTTTGATTTCTAAAGACACTGAGTTTTAGTCTTTTATGAAAAAACAAAAAATATAAAGTCTGGACTGGTCAAGAAAGAGTAAAGTTTATTTCTAAAGAATAAGATTTCAGACTCAATGCTGCATATTCCTAACTTAACTTTCAACAAATAATTGGATAAATATGTTCTGTTATTATAAACTATTTTCATGCTTTCTTGAAAATTTTAAATTAATCCTATTTTAAAAATTAGTAATTTAAAATATAAAGTTAAGAAACATGATCATTTCATGACACAAGGATTTGGATGAAAAACTATTACTATCCTACCTCCAAAATATCAAGCTACACATGCTGTTTGTTTCCAATGGCAAAAAAGAAGACATGAAAATACCAGAAAGGAATAACATTACTGAGAGAAACTTATCAGGAAAGTCATCACAGTTTATATACTATTGTGTTTATGTTTATATTAATTGGTTAATTTATATTTCAAACTTTTCTTCAAACATCCTCTATAATGATACTTCATGAATTTTAACCCTAGGTTGTTTTCAATATAAAAAGTCTTCAGCCTTAGTGTTTATGACTGAAACACTCTTTTCTAGAGGTTTAATTTTTTTTCTATTGGATTCAGAAATTAAATCACACAAAAAAATTATAAACTATGATTTATCTATATAACTAAATGGCAGCTACTATCTGATCAACAGATTTTTTTTTAAAGTTTGAATATATGATTCTTAATTCATTATATCTATCTGAATGCATTGTGCTTCCTGAAAACCATGCCCATATATCATGACCCAGAATAATTTGGCTTATTTTTTATTTTTTAAACAGTCATTGAATATGGTGTACTGACAGGTTTTATTTCCCAAGCTACTCGGACATGGTGTATGGTTTTTACATCAATCCACAGTAACCAGAAGTTATTTTCCATAGGAAACAATAACAAATGCAATTGACAAATAGTGTTTGCTAGAGAAAACAACATTGCATTATTTTCTACTAATGAGACAGCTAGCATATCATCACTGATCACAGTCTGCATATTTAAAAAAAAAGCAAGGAGTATATTTGTTATAACTCAAGCTGGATAATTGTCAGGACACAAGAAAAACTTAAATTCACAAGTAATAAGCCCCAGAATGGCGGAGCTCTGTGTAAGTCATGCATTCAGCAGAAAGGTCAGTCAGGCAGCAAAAGCCAATTATTTTCCTATTGTTGGGCCCATATTGATTTTTATAACTGAGGTTGTTTAACTGGGTGGTCCATGAATATCTACAGAATTCATTTTCATATGGACAGAGGAGACACAGAAACAAAACTGTCAACCTACAATATCTGAAGTATTTCTTAAAAAAAGAGAAATGAAGTGGCTTCCTTCCCAAAAGGACTCATTAGAAATCAGAGCAACAGATAGACTATGCAACCGAGACATAGAATTTTCAGACTATAGAAACCTTTTATAGTGTCATGGGATAAGTTCATTTTTTGTTTGTTTGTTTGTTTTTTAAGTTTGCCTGATAAACTTCTAAGTCATAAAATGTGTATAGCTATGACATTAAACCTGTTAAACAATAACCAAAACACTCTACCGTATTAAATCATAATTGAGAAAATCACAACAGAAAATCATGTACTACATGTTTCTCAGAGACTATCTATAATACCAAATCTCCCACCCCAATATCATAGATGATGTCAATGAGATAAGAAGCACTATGCTGATTTCCAGAAGTTATTCAGATAATGGTAGAGCAAGGTCTAGAGCCAGTTTAGTATAGTTCTGTGGAGTGTGTGTTCATTCACCTGTGCGCACATATGTGTGTTGGAGCGTGCATGCAAGTGTGCATGAGTGTTGTGTCCATGTGTGTGCATGTGTGTCTGTGAGAAAAAGAAACAAATATATGTGACAAATAAATAAATGGCTTAATGAGCGTAAATCGAACTTTTCGGTGTCTAATGGCTCCTAGGGAGAATGCATTCTGCTGTTTCTTTAGTAGCCTTCACTCATCTTGCTTATTATTGGAAAGTCACATACAGTAAAATAAAGTAAAAATAAAGAAAATTAAAGAAAATCAGAAAATATTTTTGAAATTAAAATATTAACTGATTTAGTGTCTCTAATTTGTGCCCCCAAATGCAATGTTGCTCAGAACTGAATAATACCTGGAAAATCCTAAGTGAGGCTGTGCCATCACGTAACATTTCTCTGTAAGGTAATGTGCATGGAGGTTGAGAGCACAGACTCATGGTGGACTGCCTGGTACTCTTCACCTTAGTAAGTGTTGAATCATAGTTAAGTCATTTAAACTTTCTGGACCTCAGTATATTCACTAGTGAAATAGGTATATTAACAGTACCTGTCTTCTATTGTTGTTTTAAGGAACAGTGCCTGGAACAGAGTAAGTGCCTTAAAAGAATTAGCTACTGTATTTAAATTATTATATGATTAAATGGAAATTTGAGCATTTTTAATTCTTTAAAAGTTTTACTTAAGACATGATACCATTTACCCCAGAAAGAAACAAAATTAACAATAAGGAAATATCACTCCTTGTCTTTTATTTAACAGTACAGATAATCAAGAGAAATATTTAAAGCAGATCCTAAAATTGAGCTCAATTATTGAACTACTTAATGCAGATGTTCATAAACAAAATACAATTTCCTTTCTTGGTTGTAATTTAGATTTTTACGGAAATATTCTCGTTGGGCCACTATAGGTAATAATTCCAGTATATGTATCTTTATATTAACTAATATTCAGAGAGACTAACATAATTATTGTCACCTATATAATGGCTCATTGAATTTAGTTGCCTCTTCTACATTTCCATGAAAATAGATATAATAAAGTATAGTAATAAAATTAGAGCATGTGCAGAAATGAAACAGGCCAGCTGTGATCTATGCATGTGTTTAAAAAATTTTATAAGCTCAAATCTATAATTCATGTATTTTGCTTCACATTTTTATATAAAAAAATGTATACACTGAGATATTTAAAGAAAGTTTTCACATGTATCCTCAGCTCTATAAATAATCATTTTTCAAATAATTATTTATATTAGAAAGTAGATTTTAAGACATGCCCTTTTTTTATCAAAGAAATGTAGATATTAGTGGATTTATTAACTGCCTTTAACCGTGAACATAAAATTCCACTGTAAATGAAACCTCTTGTGCATTGTCTTTTTCTTCATTAGATCAGGGATTGACAAACTAGGGTATTCGGGCCGAACCTGGCCCACCACCCGCTTTTGTAAAAAAAGTTTTATAAGAACAGAAACACTCATTTGTTACTGTTTTTTTTCTATGACTGCTTCTAGGCTCTAACAGCAGAGGTAACAGAGAAAGTCTAGTCTCAAACATTCACTATCAGGTACTTCATAGAAAATGTTAAGAACAAAGAATTTTTTATGTACTTTAAACCATTGCAATCTAGTTCGATTTACGATAATTTTGCCCTATATTCTTGTAATATCATCCCAACTACTCTATCCTAATACACAGTTCACTCTCATCTATTATCCATAAAAGCAAAACGACCATGGCATCTGTCTCCTTGAAAATATCCACTGGCTTTCAACGCACTGTGTGACAAAGTTAACATTCCTTGCCTTTGTCTATGGGAACTACATTGTTCGGCTGTCCCAGTCTCCCAGCCTTATTTTGAGCTGTGCTTCCTTGTCTGGCCTGCTTTGTACACACCCGTCTTTCTGCCTGCTCCTCTGTTTTTAAAGCCTCCAGAGCTACCTTCTCTTCATTTTTTACATCACAGCTCTTTCTTCCTTCTCTGTCAGAGCTGCCTTCTCTGTCAGGTTCTCTCTGGTAAGCATACTTATAGCACAGTTTCTCTTTTTGGTAGCACTTAAAAATACATGTACCCATTTACCCATTTTGTGGTGAAATTAAGCACATTTACCATGGTGAAATTAAATTACACGAGAGCAGAGAAACTTGTCTGCTTATCTCAATCTTGCATCCTCATTATCTAATGCAGTAGTGTTTACCAGGCACTTAATAAAATATTTACTAGCTGAAAAAATAAATACCAAGTTTCAGTTTTATAAATTGATACCCCAAATAATCAAAATAATCTGATGATTTTATAAACACTAAAAATAATCAAAGATCTATTCCTAGACCTTTCAAGGGAAAGTTAACTTTGAATATGAGTGTTTAAAATAATTTAAATATATAAATTAAACATTATTTGAGATGAGTAAAGCTAACAAACAAAATGTAGTAGGTGACGCTAATGTTATTTACAAAAGCTGTAAAAGCAGGAAAAGAATCAAGGGTTATGTCAAGTGCTGTGGCTAGCCAAAAGCCAGATTTATTCTTCAAGACAAATTATTATTATACCGAACAATTTCCTTAATACAGGGTTATCTCATTATACATCGTGAATTCTTCAATGATAGGGAATTTTAAGCAATCTAAGTGGTCTTTCTCAAGTACCTTTAGACATGTTCTTTTGACAGGTCTTTAGGGTAGAAGATGATGTCAGAAGTCCCAGGATATGACAGTAAATTAAAATTAGAAACCAGGATTCCTAACATAAAGAATTACCAGTGGCAGTTCAGAAAAGAAGAAGGTACATCATGGCTTGAGTTTTAAAAATGGCAACTGGCACAGAGAGAGGGCGGTAGTTTGCCGAAGGTACCAAAGTCTCCCTGAGACTACCCACAACCGACACCCAGCACCTCTCACTCACGCTAAGGGATGGTGTGGCGAAAGCTTAGTGAACAGAACTCTGACAAACTCCACCAATATTTCATAAACTTGAATCAAAGTGCACATTTTAGACATCTCAAGGGAAAGACACAAACGAACCTTTAAAGTAAAAGCCAGTTCATATCACCCTCATATTTCAGGAGTTGTTTTAAGAAACAAAAGCAAACAAATAAGAAAAAAACAATAGCGCAAGGACTCACCTTTCTGGCATTTTCTGTGTTCGAAGGAATCTGAAAGAAAGAATTATGATAATCATTCAGATAATCATTATCTTCGAGAATATACAGAATTTTATATAGCAGAATACACAAGGAAAACTTCCTCTGAGAAACATGTTAAAAGAAGGAAAGAAAGGAACTAAAATGAAAGAACTGGAACTATAGGTCTGGGGGAGGCAGTGGGTAAGGTGCAATAATATAACTTCCTTTGCTTCATTCTGACAGACTTCCTTACGTGGGAAAGAAGTTTAATCTCAACAGTGCTCTTATAATACCCATGGGTTTTCTCTGCTATGGAGGTCCAGGCTGAGTAAAGATGGTGGGTGTGTACAAAACAGAAGGGGTCAGAAGTCTGGACAAACTGGATGTGTCAGTCTCTATATGCTATGAGTACAAACATGTTCTGAACATCTGATTACAGATTTAGAAATAAATCAGATTTGAAATGATGAGAACAAATGCCTTTCATTTTAGTGTTAATTCGTTATGGCATCAAGCACAGAGTTTTGTTTTAGATGATGGTTATGTGGGACCTGTTAGAGATGGTCATGTTAAAAGAGAATATTATCACCCTTAAAATACATTAGGAGCAGTATTTCAATAGCTTTGTCCTTTCACCTAGAACTATATTTTCTCTAAATGTATGTTTTTTCCTTTTAAAACATTCTATGTCTTACCATTTTCAAGGAAATTTAATAAATCAATCTAGTCAAAGGTAAAAGGTCCAAATTCATAAAGATTAAATACCAATTACTATAACATATGGATTAATGATGAATTATTAAAATGATGAGTCTGCTATTAACTTGATCTATTATGATATTTAAAAAAAATCATGGAGTTGAAGTTTTATGGTTCTAAACTTCCCACGAATATTTTAGAGATTTAAAGTTCAACCCTAAAGCAATCAGTCAAGATGATACCATAAAGACATGATTTTCCAGTCCCTGGTCATTTATCTACTGATTCATTCTGACTTCTCTTACTTGCTGAAGTTTTGGAAGATGGTGATTTCAGTGGTTGGCATTCACAGAACCTTCTGGTAACTTAATGTTAAGTGCAAGGTGTTATTTTAAAGGACTGACAAGAAAGAACTGATTGGGAGAATTTAGGGGCAAAAAGGAAAGGGCTATTATCATTAGCATAGAGTGTGGTCAGAGGCTTGTACTTTGATGGATAGGAAGTATTTTTAAAGAAGGATAACACTATCTCTGTTCTTCCAGTGTCCCCGGATTTGCAGACTTTCTTGTCCACAGCCACAAAACAAGACCTCACTCGTTATCAGTCTTATGCATACAATTAGGTCACATACTTTTGCAAATTAGAATTTATTTTGTATTTATTTACACCGAAATCATCAGTATTTCATTTTTAACTATTTTTGGCAAAATAATTGTTAATGTTAACTTATTTTTAAAAAAAAAAGGAAAACGAAAAAAAAAGAAAAAACAAAAGAATGAAAATAAAAATTAAAAATTGCCCTTGGAAAAAAAATATTAATTAAACGTTCTACAGATATAATTATACATTATTACTTTTAAATAGCTCCAAATTCACATTTCTAGAAATGTTTTTTTAATAGGAGATGTATGAATAGGGCAGAAAAATAGATTCATATAAACCACGATTTCATGCCTAGTTTTTTTATATCATGCTAAGAATTTTAGGCCTTCATGAACCCCTCATAAAACAACTTCTACACACATGTGATAGAATGGTGAGATAATGGCTTAGTCTATTGACACTAATGTTTCCAGATAAGATTTGAATGCTTAAAAGTTTTCATTATTATAGCAATTTTATTTATAGATATGTATTTCTGCTAAACAATAATACTAAATTTCACTTGAGTTTATAACAACTCTAATTCTGAATACTTAAAGTTTCTACTTCTAGTAGATTATATATTTCTAGAACAACTAATCTGATCCCTAAGTTATGTGGATCAATTATTTTTTTAAAAAGGAAGCTTTAATGTATATTTATTTATTAAAGCATATTGCACTTCAAAAGTGACTGCTTATTACAGAACTGCTTCTGTCCCTATAAGATCAGAGAGCTACACTGCAGAGAATATCTTGAAGGTTTTGTTCTGTTTGTGATACCATTATATCCACAAAGAGAGTGTCCCCAAGGCATTCAACACCAGAAATGCCACACGTAAGATGTTTAACAAGAGCTCCTCATAGTGAATTTTCTCCAAATTGCAAGGTCACCCCATTCTGATCCTGGAAGAGGGCAGACACAGTTTTTACTATGATTCACTGGGGCATGGAGAAACAACAGTGATACCTATTGAGATTATTTCTATGAAATATAGTGATATTCAACTTTATTCATATTCTACATAAAATGAGATGCAGGTGCTCTTTATCAGTGTATTTGCCAGAAGGCCATGGGTCATGTGACTTATTGGGTGTGGCCTGAGTTAATGAGGAACTGTGATGTTTAGTAACATTATCAGTTATTATTATTTGATTTCTGAATATTAGAAAAGGGATTAGTGGATTA
>NW_011888794.1:3626573-3631837 GCF_000151845.1 Pteropus vampyrus
GGGCTGTCATTTGTATGTTTCTTACCAGATATTTTCAATCAATCACTTTTCCATTCAAAATAAAGGTTACTTATTGAAGTTATTAATTTAAAAAATTTCAGATTTATAAAAAGTTGCAAGGAGAGAAAGGAAGTACAGAGTTTCCCAATTTCCCAGTACCTTTCTCCCAGTCTCTACTAACGTAAGCATCTTATATAGCTGTGGTGTGTTTGTCAAAACTATGAAATTAACAATAGTAAAATACTATTACACGAGCTACAGATTTCTGATTTCACCAGATTTCCACTGTCGTTTTTTTCTTCCAAACATGATCCAAAAGACCAGCTGCATTTAATCATCTGTCTCCTTAATCTTCTACCTGTGACAGTTTCTCAGTCTGCTTGTTTTTCATGATTTAAAAGTTTAAACAAGTACTGGTAGGGTATTTACTAGAATGTCCTTTAATTTGAGTTTGGAACTTTTTTTGTTTTTTATGATTAAACCGATTATGTATTTTGGGGGCAAAAAACAGGAAAGTTGCCCTTTTCATCACATCACATAAGAAGATACAATAATGCTGATATAATTAGTCATTTATAGAATTTTATATTTTGTCTCAGGGTCAGAACATTATTAAAGTTGCGCAAATACAAACCTCAATTTGCTATGTGCTTATGAATAAATTTCTTACATTTGTAATATGTTTGGTGTTAAATACAGAATGTGGATTGTTTTAATCCCAATAAGTTCAATATCGTGATATAGTCATTTAATAATTATTTTAAATCTGCAATATATCCAATATATTATGTTTATGTATTTATCTATATGTGTATGTATCTACACTGGAGGGGTATAAATTTGTAAGGCATATTAGAATAAAGCATAGAGAGCACATGACTGGGTAAGGGTGAAATTTCTCCAATCTCTCTATTCTACTTCCATTTTCAATCACTGGCAGTGCTAATATATCTCAAATTTTTATGTAGATTTGATTCTTGTAGTATTTTCAAATTTGTATTATAGTCACTGATTTCATTCAATGTGCCCTGTAAATCTTCACCTAGCTGCAAAAACTGGAAAAAAGTTAACATTTTTGCTTTCATTGTTCTGTTTCATTTCTAGTTATCATGTAGTAGACACTGAAATGAGCAGTGAATTAGCAAAAACGTTAACAATTTAGAGTAGGAAAAGAAACAAATACCGCTTTTATCATTCATAATTTGTTATTTGAAAAAGACAATATAGCAAAAGCAAACTTTTTAACTCTTTCAATTTTTTCTCGATACCATAGCAAACTTTAGTTTTTTTAGGGTGAATACGTTTTTTCTCTCCTCATAATTTTGAAAATATCTTGACTTTTCAGTGATATAACTGCTGACTGAGAGTTGACTGCTTCCGTTCGTTACATTTGCCTATTAAATTATGAAAAACTTTTATACTGACATTATACATTTTTGAATATGCAATTTATTTCCTTTCTGAAGTAGGATAAGTCTTTCAACATTTCAAAGTCTTTATTTTCTCATTTGTAAAATTAGGATAATACTGCTCTATGCCTGTCATGGGTTTGTCAAAGGAATTAAATGAAAAGCGTAAGAGACAAAGCTTTGTTAATAATAAAAGCAATATACAAATATGACTGACTGCTTGACTTACTAAATAAATAAAGGCTATGAAATGACTGGAGACTGAGAGAATAAATGAGCAGGTGTATGTGATGGCTATGATTCAAAGTCATCTGAAATGCTTGTCACCTTGGGACACCTAGACCTACATGGTCAACCTCATAGGCTGATTCTTATGTTGTCAAAATGGAGGCACAGAATTTTCACCTTTTCTAGGTTTTCATTCTTTGATTTAATCTATAGTCCCTATATATGAAATTAAAACTCATCAGTGGTCCATCAAGCCTGTCATTTCAATTTGATTAAAACCCATGAAGACCTCAATAATCCTTTTGCCATTGTCATTAACCCCTACATAGGTTTAGCATTTCTCTCAAGCTTTTTTAAAATTAGGTAAAATTTAATTTAGTTTGCAAGTCTAGGATTTCATTGATCCACTTAATTTCAAGTGTTATCAATTCTTTTCTCCAGCTAACATATATTATCTCTGCCTACTAATTAAAGTGCATTAAAATAGAACCTCCTAATTCCTTGACTCCTCAAACCTTCTCTTTTGATAAGTCTGGCAATACAGGAATTTCTTTTTTTTTAGAAAAACATTTATTGATATTTATATCTATCCTTGATTTATGAAAATTTATTTTTTTGGAATTACCTTAGTTTTAGCTGAAACCAGATAAGACTTGTGTCCCTTGAAAAACAAAGAGGATCTTACAACACTACCTTGGGGAACCTAGAAGTTCTCCAACTGTCTGTGGCTGTAATATTCCTCCTTCATGAAAGTGTACAGTTTTTTTCAGGCCCAATCACATAGTACACAGACAGCTTGTTACTTACATCTTCTATGGCATTAAAATGAATTTGGTGCTTTTATAAATATTGTTTCTCCATTTACTAAGATCATGAATAACTTAAAAATTCTTTCTTTCAAATCATTTTATTTACCTTTTGAAAGTAATTTACTCACTGGCAGTATCTAGTACATTCAACATCTGGAAGAATATCATAGATGTTACAATCTTCTCTACATTAGGAATTGATTATCTGTATCGGTTTTGAAAGAAGTTTCACTTAAAATGGCTGGTTAACCCTATGCACAGCCTTTCCGAGTAAGCATAATGGATCTATGAATGCTCTCTTTATATTTGTAGATTGCTCTGCTTAGGTAACAAATATGTAACGTGGTTAAAATCAGAATGGAAGTTGGTATAGTATTATTTTTTCTGTTATGAATCACTCCTTACTTTATGATATGTTATTTTATCTTATTGATTTTATGAACAAAATTAATTGACTTACTTTGAAATACCACTTGTAGCATTCTAAAGTTTCTTCTTGTTAAGTCAAATCTTTTAAACTCCATTGAGCAAGTAAAACATCTTTTCCTAATTAATATCTTTCTCTTCCCTTCTCTCCTCTCCTCTTCCCTCCTCTCCTCTCCTCTCTTCTCCTTCCCTCTTTTTCTCTCCTTTCCTCTCTTTCCCTCTTGTTTTCTTTCTCTCTCTCACTCTCTCTCCCTCACTGTTAATAAATGGTCATGGGAAAAATATATGGTTTATAATTTGGTTTCTAGTAAAAATAGTACTTAGCTTTTGTGGAAGCTTTGTTACAATATATTGAGTTCTTATTTTATTGGATATGCTACAAAATAATTTAATGATGCAGCTGCTATCATAGATACTTTTGTAGTAGTTTTTGTTTTGAGCATTATTCAAACATCTTGGCAAAATTAGCCTGCATGACCATATCTCATTTTGTCAGGGATCCTGGGCCACGCTTTTTAGCACATTTTGTTAAAAACCGAACCTCTTCTGGGCAGCTGAGTAGCACAGTACAGGTATTACAACCACTACTGTACAAGATAATGCTTGCCTTTTTAAACAAATACTGTATGTTGAATTTATAGAGGAAAAAAATAGTATTTTAATTAAAAAAAGACAAAGGACTTTTTTGAGCAAGACTATAGAATAGTAGACATATATATTGTTATATGTTTTATCTTTTCCATTCAGCTTCCTAGCTTTTACAAGAACACATTAACAGAAAAAGAGACTCAGTAACTGAAAATACAGTCTGAGCTTCATCCCTTTGTGCATAGTAGGAGTTACTCCTAGTTATAAAAAATGCATTGTTCCATTCATGAATTCAGGAAGGCCTCGACTGACAAATACCATGAATCACAATCAGTTGCAATCCTTCCCTCTCCCCTTACCATCCCAAACAGGTCTCTCAGGTCTCTCTCCTGCTACCCAGACTCCAAGTGTTGCCTCTATGGGAGCAATTAAGATAACAAAAAACAAAACAAAACAAAACAAAATGAAAACTTGAAGTTTTGGAACTCTGAATTTAGATTAAGAAAGTTAAGAATATTTGAAATCAGGTAAACTTAGGTATTAAATCTTGGCTAAGGGCTCATTTGCCTGGCTGGTTTAAATAATCCCTAGGTCATAGTTTATAAATGTTTTTACTTGGCTTCTTTATAATACTTTCTAATAAGTAAATGCATGAACACACACATGAATACACACACACACACATTGAAATGCTGGAAGACAGTCCTCTCTGGAATTTTTGTGTTCCTACATGTTTGTCTTCAAATAAAGCACAGCTTTGCTTTCTGCTTCCTATAAAAGTGATGGTTACTTATAAGTTCAAATTTCTTTAAATTGCGGCACAAAGCCCATTCTGTGCCCATCGTCAGTCTGTGACTGCTAAGCCATCCTCTGGGACTTGGGAACAGGGGAACCCATGCAATTCTGCTGATGCTCACGACTGCTGTGCTCTGAGCAATAAAGTGTCTTGTTTGATCCATTAAGTCTCATTGTCCACAACTATTACACTTACAGGGTAATAACTGGGTTAGGCCCTGCCAAACTGTGAGTTTGGGATTCTTTCCTAACAATAAATAAAACAAGAATGTTCTAGGTAGGAGTATTGATCTATCAAGCCTTTAGAAGTTACATAAAATTATTTCCATATTATTTACTTACTTATTTGTTCATTTATTTGTCCTGCTCAAAAGCAATGGATGTTTTAGAACTTATATCGAGAAAGCAAACTGGGACTCTAAAATTTTATTTTATTTAAAAGTCACAAATAAGAAATGAGGATAGCATGATGACTCTGTAGGCCAAGGAGTCTGGGGAATCAGTTATGTGAAAAGATAACATATAAGGATGTGACAAGAAAAAATATATGCTTTACATATTTTAAGTCTTGCCTAAGCCTAGACCTATATCTAGGAAAATGTGAAAACAGATGACATTTTCTTCTTTCTCTTCTCTTTTCTTTTGTCAAATGTTATTCCCAGGACAAAAATGATCACGTAGCCACTGCAAGTACATGTCAAATTCAAATAAAATATTTCCCAAATGTGAGCAAATTGTGCCATCTCTGTTTCCACAAACTACACCCATATCATCATTTTCTCTCATCTGGACAAGTAAAACAACCTCATAACCATTCTTCCTATCTTCAATCTTGTTGCCTACCAAGCATTCATCAACTCTAGGCAGATCGATCGTTAGAAACAGAAATGTAAATCTCATCTTATTACACTCCTGTCATAAGCTATCATTACAGTCAAGGTCATATCCCAACTCCTTACCACGATCGTTGCCCACCATATTCTGGCTTACTCAACATTCCACATTATAC
>NW_011888794.1:3632882-3642844 GCF_000151845.1 Pteropus vampyrus
TTTTTCGAGAAACAAATATACATACTGATGTTAAGGGGTTTATGGTATGAGTGACAGTATACATCAAGAACCTGAAAAGTAAGATATTTAAACTATAATAATGTTTCAAATATTAGCAAGTAAAAATAACATTTATATGCCAAATGTATAGGCATATATATACATGTATATATAAATATACACACATACATCATCTACCATGTATAATATATGCATTATATATACTTTTATATATAATCCTTATACTGATACATATATATCTTTATAATATTCAAATATATGCATATTCAAATACATTTACATTTAAACATAGATATATCCTTGAATATTACAAGGACATATATATAGATATGTACATATATGTGGGGAATGTACACTGGGTCACTATTGCTGATAATATAATATATACATATAAATTTAATATTTTCAGTGTTAGATAGCTACTACTAAACATTTTCCCAAAATACCATAAATTTTCACTCCCAACTGCAATGTATGAAGCAGATCTGCTTCACGTGCTTTCCAATACTGAAATTTTCTTTTGAATTTTTAGATACTCTGATATGTATGTAGGTATTTATGACATTTTTAGCAAATTGTGTGTTGCAGTGAGCTGGAATAAAAATATTAAAGTAGTTACTGAATCAAGCTTGATGTCCTCAAACAAGTTGCATACACTATGAGCTTAATACCCAGTCTGCTTTTACAATTTTTAAATTGTGAAAAAAAAAAAAAATACAATTTTTAAATTAAATTCTACAAAATCATGGGAAAATGTGTTGATATTCTCTGTACTAAGTGATCAAAGAATTTAAGCAGCAAATTTTCAACACATTACACACATTCTCAGGATAAACCATATTTTTCGTTCCAGACCTCCCTCCGTACCTTAATAGGATTTGACACCCCGCACTACACTGCCACTCCTATGTGAGTGCATTTATCATCCTGCTTGGGTTGACCCCACTCCTCTGGAAGTTCTCCACAACTTAGAGAGGCCTATGATCCCCAGCACCAGGCTCTACTTCCCACTCTGCTTGGGCCATGCTGCCCTGCTCTGGGCCTCAGCATCTCTCACCTCCGTGCTAGAACACAAATGTCTGTCTGTGTCTTTGATGTCTTATTCTGGCTTGCATCCTCCCTACACTCAACCTTTGGACTCTTTAACTCTAAAATGTGGACTTAAAATAGTATTGTCTCCTTTAATTTTTTCCCTTCTCTCTACATCATTCTTTTTCCTTCCCTCACCTTCTCTCCCCTCCCCTTCCTTTTTATGAACAATTAGAAACAAATGCCATCAGAAAGACTTTGCAGAAAAATATAGACATCTGTGTTCTAGAGTGGAGGTGCAGATGCTGTGGCCTAGCGTAGGGCAGCAGGCCCTAAGCAGAGTGAGAGGGTGGCCTTGAGTGGAGGGTCATATCCTGCTTAAATTGGGGAGGACACACACAGGAGTAAGGTCGAAGGGATGCAAGCCGGAAAACGGAGTCGATACAAACAGGATTAAGGATGCTCTCATTTAAGGGATGGTTCAAACTTTTGGTAATTGCATAAAGGAGAAGGTAGAGTGCTTAATCTTTATTACTGTTTTATTGTGACTCTAATTAGTGTACATAGTATCTGAATATTTATGTGAAACACCTTATTCTAAATAAAATATAATAAGAATGTGATGTTTTATAATTATATGTTTATTTCAAAAAAAATCACAAATAATGTATATTTACCAATGAAATAAAAATTGGATTTTTTTAAGTATTAGCAGACATCAAAGTAGTCTATTCTGCAATATATTCTAAGAATCAGTAATTTTACACCAAAAATATCATACTTTTTATTCTGATTAAAATAGGTAATTATAAAACATTACCATTGTGTGACGTTTAGCGTTCCTTAAATTTGCATTTACACATTCTCAACACAGTTAACATGTCTGAAAAATTCTTTAACATTTATGCAAGCCATAGACACTAATATGAAATCACAAATTTAAAATCTGCAAAACTACAGGTTTCATAAAACTCAGAATTCTTGGAAAGCAGTGTAAATTCCAAAGGGTCTTTAAAATGTCTGTAAGTCTTTATTTTCCTTTCCTTTATTTAAAGTAAAAATAAAGATTAAAAAAAAAAAAGATGAGGAAAAATATTCTGTTTAATGAGCATAATTATTTTCCTACTCAAAATAATTTTCTAATATTGTTTTTATTGTTACACCTGAGTTTAATTGAAGTCACATAAAGAGAACATTCAATAAAGAATTGCAAGATAAATTTAACAAAATTTTACTCTATTGAAAGAAAAGGAGTTTGCCATTTTCAAAAGAAAACAGGACTTTAAGATAGAGCTAAAAAGTTTTTCAAGAAACCATGGCATATTGACAGCTCTTCTGAATGCAAAGGTAAACACCTTTAGAAAATCAATATTTGACACCTTTGTGATTCCCAGTGACATGTTATTCTACAGACTATTTCTTCCCTTATTTTCCACGGGCCCACTTACAGTAGTCTGCTTAAATGCATACATATGTATGAAAGGAAGCCATTTCATATAATCTTCACATTTTGCCATACTTGAAATATATAATGTATTATAAAGAAGAATGATATGGTTATTGCGCTAAAAATAAATGCTTCTCTTCACTGCAAAGTCTTCTATATAAAGACAATAGATAATTTTCTGGAAGTCACAAGATATGGTATCTTCATAAAAATAGTTTTATATATTTGCAAACTTTTATGAATGTATACTGCTCATTGAGCAGAAACACTTTATCCATTTGCTCCATTACCTGCATGACTAAAATAACAACCAAATTGAAGAGGGAATATGATATAGAGAAAATCATAGGATCTATAAAGAAGTGACTGTGGAGAACTGTGTCCAGATTCAATGCATTTTTCAGTAATTTTCAGGTGGATCAAAGCTTTAACTTCCACTGGCATTCCGACACTTATGTTTTTTCCTTCCCTCAGATTATTCCTTTGAGAAGAAAAATAAAGGAGAAAGAAGTGAGCAACAAGGGAGAGGAGAGATGGCAGTTCCATTGGGACAAGTCTAAGAAGATTTTACTGCCTGACTCCGAGTTCAAGGGCATGCTCTTTAAAGAGAGCAAAGTGTCCTGATAAAGATTTATCTGCAGGGTCTTGGAAAGGTTAAACTATCATGATGCTTTTGAGGACAGTCTTGAAAAGCTGGTTAAACTTGTCATCAAATAATGAGACAAATCTTAGGTTTTCAAGTGCCAGACTAGGAAGAAAACAAGCGCCATTATAAGTGAGTGAACTAAATAGTGAACATTTGATTAAAAAAAATAAAATACTGCTGCCAAGGAATTCTCAGTGTCAAAGTATAGTCTATTACATTATATTCTTGCTAACATGTTTCAAATGTAATTTGTTCTATATGTTTTCAATAAATTTAAAGGGGGTGGGTATACTGCCCAGTCGAGTTACAATAAATTATACTACTAGAACTACATACCCAGTCTATGGTGGGCTTATAAACATAATATGGATTCTTCATGGTTGCATGGGGGCAGCTGACCTTTGCTAAAGAGTCTGAGTTTCCCAAAATCTGGAGTTTTTGCCAATCTGAACATTGAGATATAATGTTGTTAAAACTAGGTTGTAGTTTTATGTACATTACTTTTATTACAAATGAGTTTAAGCAACTTCTCATATGTTTAAAGATCATTTGTATGTTTACTGTGAACTGTATTTTCATATATTTTGCCCATTCTTCAGTTAAGTTTGGGCATTTTTTCTTCATCTTTCCCACTTTGCATGTCTGAGAGATTCTATTAGTTTTCTAGGGCTGCCATAACAAAATACCAAAGACTGGATGGTGTAAATAACAGAAATTTGATTTCTAACTGTTCTAGAGGCTAGAAGTCCAAGTTGTGGTAGGCTTAGTTTCTTTCAAGGCCTCTTTCCTTGATCTTCATACCTCCACTTTCTCCCTGTGTCATCACATGATCATATTCCAAAGGGTGGGCATCCCTGGTATATCTATGTATGTCCTAATTTCTTATTATAAGAACATTAGTCACATTGGATTAGAATCTAAACCAATGGCCTCATTTTAACTAATTGTCTCTTAAGAGACCCAGTTGCAAAAAAAAAAAAAAAAAGCATTCTGAGGTACAGGAGGTTAAGTCTTAGACTTAAACATATGAATTTTGAGAAGACAATTCCCTATAACAGAGATCAATCCTTTATATTAATATAAGCATTTTACAATAATTGTAGTTAATCTCTGGTATTGCTTATACTTCTCCTCAAGTTTGTCCTTCATGCTGTTTTTGTATCAGATATCTTTTGTTTGTTTGATTTTTAATATAATTTATCAATATTTTTTACTATTGCTTTTGCATTTTGAGTGCTAGTTAAAAAAACTTTTTCTCCCCATACAAGAAACAGCTAAAGGAGTTCAACATCACAAAACCAGTATTACAAGCAATGTCAAATAGACTGTTTTAAGAAGAAGAAGAAGAAAAATAAAAAGTGTGAATAATGAAATGCAATAACTACATACTTACCAATAATTACTTAAAATTTAAATGTATTATATGCCCCAATTGAAAGACATATGGTGGCTGAATGTATAAAAAAAAAAAAAAGGCCATATACATACTGCCTACAAGATACCCACTTCAGATTAAAAGACACACATAGACTGAAAGTAAATAGATAAAAAAAAGGAATTTTATGCAAATGAAATTTTTTTAAAAAGCTGGGATAGCAATACTTACATCAGGCAAAATAGACTTTAAAACAAAGGCTATAACAATAAAGACATTCTATAATGATAAAGGATCAATACCACAAGAAGATATACCCTTGTAAATATCTACACATCTAGATACATAAAGCAAATATGGACTGACATAAAGGGAGAGATGGACAGTAATACAGTCATAGCAGGGGCTTTAACACCACATTGACAACAATGTATAAGATAATCCAAACAGAAAATTAATAAGGAAACAGTAGCCTTAAATGATACATTAGACCAGACAAGATTAATTGATATTTTTAGAATATTTTACCCCAAAGCAGCAGAATATACATTTTTTTCAAGCACACACAGAATGTTTTCCAGGATAGAGCACATGTTAGGGCAAAAAATAAGTCTCAACACATTAAAGAAGATTGATATCATACCAAGCATCCTCTCTAATCACAACTGTATAAAACTAAAAATCAATTTCAAGAAGAAAACTGAACAGCACATAAACACATGGGGGCTAAATAACATGCTATTAAACAATAAGTGGAGTAACAATGAGATCAAAGAAGAAATCAAAAGATACCTTGAAATAAATGACAATGAAAACACAATGACCCAAACACAGCCAAAGTAGCTCTAAGAGAAAAATTTGTAGTAATACAATCCGACCTCAAGAAAAAAAAATCAAATAAATCATCTAACAGTATACATAAAAGAACTAGAAAAAGAAGAACAAAGCCCAATGGGAGTAGAAGAAAGGAAATCATAAAAATCAGAGTGAAAATATACAAAATGGTGTCTAAAAAAATTACAAAAGATCAATGAAACCAAGAGTTGATTCTTTAAAAAGATAAAGAAAATTGATAAAAACTCCTCAAGAAAAAAAGAGAGGGAACTCAAATAAATAAAATCAGAATAGAAAGAAAAGTGACAACTGAAACCACAAAAATACAAAAGATCATAAGAAAATACTTAAACAATTATATGCCGACAAATTGACCAATCTGGAAGAAATAAATTCCTAGATACATAAATCTTCCAAGACTGAATCACGAAGAAACAAACATTTTAATAGACTGATAACTACTAATAAAATCTAATCAGTAATCAAAAAACTCCCAACAAAAGTCTCAGATTAGATGGTTTCACAGGTAAAATTTACCAAACTTTCAAAGAAGAATTAACATCTATCTTTCTCAAATGATTCCAAAAAATTCAAGAGGAGAGAAGTCTCCCGAGTTCATTTTACAAGGCTAGCATTACCTGGATTCCAAAGCCAGTCGGAGAACACTAAAAATTAAAAAAAAAAAATAAAACAATAATAATAAATAAATTATAGGCCAATATCCTTGGTGAGCATAGATGCAAAAATCCACAACAAAATATTAGCAATACATTAAAAAGATCGTATACCATGATCAAGTGGGATTATTTCCTGAGATTCAAGATCAGTTCAATATTCACAAATCTATTAACATGATACACCACACAAATAAAATAAAAAAGAAAAATCATATGATCATATCAATAGCTACAGAAAAAGCATTGGACAAAACCTGGCAACTATTTATGAAAAAAACTCTCAGCAAAGTGGGAATAGAGGGAACATACCTCAACATAATAAAGGTCATATATGTTAAACCTATAGTTAACATTATATTCAATGGTGAAAAACTAAAAGCATTATCTTTAAGATCACAAACAAAACAAGGATGTCCACTTTCACTGAATACAGTATTGGACATCCTACCCAAAGCAATCAGACAAGAAAAAGAAATAAAATCATCCAAATTGGAAAGAAAGAAGTAAAAGTGTCATTATTTGCAGATAATATAAAACTATAGAGAACCCTAAAGATTCCACCAAAAAACTATTAGAACTGATAAATTCATAAAAATAGCAAGATACAAAATTAATATTTAGAAATCAGTTGCATTTTTGTACAAACTATCAGAAAGAGAAATTAAGAAAACAATCCCATTTACAATTGCATCAAAAAATAAATAAAATAACCTAGGATTAATTTAAGGAGGTAAAACACTTATACTTGGAAAACTATGACACTGAAGAAAGAAACAGAAGAAGAGACAAATGGAAGCATGTACCATGCTCATGAATAGGAAAAATTAACATTGTTAAAATATCCATATTACCCAAAGTAATCTATAGATTCAAGGCGGTCCCTATCAAAATACCAATGGCATATTTTACAAAGCTAGAACAAAGAATCCTAAAATTTATATGGAACCATTAAAGACCCTGAATAGCTACAGCAATTTTGAGAAAGAAAAACAAAGTTGGAGTTATCACGTTATCTGATATCAAACTATACTGCAAAGCCATAGTAATCAAAACAGCATAGTACTGGCATAAAAACAGACATGTAGATTAATGGAAAAGAACAAGGAGCTCGGAAATAAAGTCACATCTATATGGTCAATTAATCTATGACAAAGGAGGCAAGAATACACAATAGGATAAAGACAGTCTCTTCAATAAATAGTGCTGGGAAAATTGGACACATACATGCATAAAATGAACGAGAGCACTTTATACAAGAAAAAAACTCAAAATGAATTAAACACTTAAATGTAAGATCCAAAATCATAAACTCCTAGAAGAAAATATAGGCAGTAAACTCTCTGACATTGCTCTTAATCATATTTTTTTCTGATATATCTTCTCAGGCAAGGGAAGCAAAAGAAAAAATAAACCAATGGGAAACAAAAGAAAAATAAACCAAACAAAAGAAAAAACAAACTAAAAGTTTTCGCACAGTGAAGGAAACCATTAACAAAAAGAAAAGACAATCTACCAATTAGGAGAAAATATTTGCCAATGATACATCCAATAAGCGGTTAATATACAAAATTTATAAAGAACTCATACAACATAACTCACACATACACACACACACTCCAATTAAAAATGGGCAGAGGACCTGAAAAGACATTTCTCCAAAAAGCATATAGAGATGACCAGTAGACCTGAAAAGATGCTCAATGTCACTGATCATTGGAGAAATGCAAATTAAAACCACAATGAGATATCACTTCACACCTGTCAGAACGGCTATGATCAATAAATCAACAAACGACAAGTGTTGGCAAGAATGCGGAGAAAAGGGAACCTTTGGGAGAAAAGGGAACCCACTGTTGATGGGATTGCAAATTGGTGCTGCCACTATGGAAAACAGTATGGAGATTCCTCAGAAAATTAAAAATATTACTAGTGCATAACCCAGCAATATCACTGATGGGCATTTATCTAAAGAATTCAAAATACTAAATTGAAAAGATATATGCATCCCTAATGTTGGACCATTATTTACGATAGTCAAGATATAGAAACAACCTAAGTGTCCGTTGATAGACGATTGGATAAAGAAGAGAAGGTACACATATACAATGACATATTATTTGGCCATAAAAAAGAATGAAATCCTATCATTTGTGACAACATGGATGGACCTAGAGGGTATTACGCTAAGTAAAACAAGTCAGAAAAAGACAAATACAATATGATTTCATTTATATGTAGAATCTAAAATAAATGAATGAATGAATGAATGAATGAATAAATAAATGAACAAGCAAAACAGATATAAACTCACAGATACAGAAAACTGATGGTTGCCAGGTGGGAGGGGTGTTAGGAGTGGCCGAGTGAAAAAGGTAAAGTGATTAAGAAGTACAAATTGGCTGTTACGAATTAGTCATGGGGAAGCAAAGTACAACATAGAGAATATAATCAATAATATTTTAATAACTATGCATGGTGTTAAGGGGTTACTAGATTTATCAAGCAATCAGTTTATAAGTTATATAAATGTCTGTGCTGTACACTTGAAACTAATATAATATTGAAAGTCAACTACAATTGAAAATTTTTTTAACTTAAAAAAATAAGCAAAAATTTTTTCCACTGTAATATTTCAATTGAATTCTCCCATATTCAGCTTTGCTTTTTTGTAGTCATAATTTTATTATTTACAAATATTTGATCCTTTCATATTCATTCTGGCATATGATGTAACATACAGATATAATTTTTAATGACAGTTTTTGAGATATGAATAGTTTAGAAATACATCTTTATCTCAGTAATCTGACAGTCAATTTAATTAATTTTGAATCTCAATAGTTTTTTTCTTTCTGAAATTTGTAACCTACTAATCTGTCTACTCATGTACCAATACCATATGGAGTGATTTCTAAAAATGTTTCACAGCTAGAAACTGAAAAATTGAGAATATAGCATAAGACCTCATGACCTCATCTTTGACTACATCTTCAATATTACTATATGCCATTGTTTCTAGTATCTCACATGTCAGCAATGAGCAAATGTATGTGTTTCCTCTTAATGTTATACCTTTTTATATCCCTGCACATTTGTTCATATTGTCTCATTTCTGCCTCTCTCTTACTGGCAAACTCTTCTCATTCATGGCTCAAGTGTTACCTCTGGAACATTTTCCATGTGAGTAATATTTCTCCATGTAATTTGTGGCCCCTGATCTTCACGAGAATCATATGTAATTTGTTTTTATTTCCCCAGTGCCTCAACTAGGGTCTGCCTGGAGGAGGAGACACAACAGATATTTCTCAATGAATAAAATAAATGCTCTGAGAAATAGCACTTTCTGTAGCTTTGTAAATGTTCAGGGACAGCATTAATGTCTCTCTCAAGGACTAGGAGTCCTGCAATATGAAGTAGTCTGAACTTGATGCTGTTAAGATCTATTCTTAACCTAAGGAGTCTTTGAACTTAATCTTGGTTCCTAGCTGGCTCAATATTTCTCAGTTTTGCTGGTCTGACGGGGTGAAACTAAAGTGGGGCCTTTGAGCAGTGTCCCCAAAGTGTGGGAAGCTGGTCACTCACCCTGCCCTGCCTTTTCTGTGGAGAGGAATACTTTCTAGCTGGGAAGTTTCCTCTTGGTGCTGAGCAATGCTGGCTTGGGGGATGAGATGATGCAGGCAAAATGAAGTTGTCTTTCTTCTCTTCTAGTGCAATCATTCTCAGGTTTTTTGTTCTCAAGGTGTTGCTAAAATTATAAGTAGATTCTAGAGGTCTCTGAGTAATATTTCATTGTCGTGGATATCTGCCCAGTCATTGATCTTTGGGGTAGATGAGAAAGCTGGAGCCTCCTACACCACCATTTTCCCCACAGTCTGAATATCAGATTATTTTAAAGTATAATACCAATTTGAAATGTATACTTTCAAGTAAATT
>NW_011888794.1:3642894-3670527 GCF_000151845.1 Pteropus vampyrus
TTTTTCCACTGTAATATTTCAATTGAATTCTCCCATATTCAGCTTTGCTTTTTTGTAGTCATAATTTTATTATTTACAAATATTTGATCCTTTCATATTCATTCTGGCATATGATGTAACATACAGATATAATTTTTAATGACAGTTTTTGAGATATGAATAGTTTAGAAATACATCTTTATCTCAGTAATCTGACAGTCAATTTAATTAATTTTGAATCTCAATAGTTTTTTTCTTTCTGAAATTTGTAACCTACTAATCTGTCTACTCATGTACCAATACCATATGGAGTGATTTCTAAAAATGTTTCACAGCTAGAAACTGAAAAATTGAGAATATAGCATAAGACCTCATGACCTCATCTTTGACTACATCTTCAATATTACTATATGCCATTGTTTCTAGTATCTCACATGTCAGCAATGAGCAAATGTATGTGTTTCCTCTTAATGTTATACCTTTTTATATCCCTGCACATTTGTTCATATTGTCTCATTTCTGCCTCTCTCTTACTGGCAAACTCTTCTCATTCATGGCTCAAGTGTTACCTCTGGAACATTTTCCATGTGAGTAATATTTCTCCATGTAATTTGTGGCCCCTGATCTTCACGAGAATCATATGTAATTTGTTTTTATTTCCCCAGTGCCTCAACTAGGGTCTGCCTGGAGGAGGAGACACAACAGATATTTCTCAATGAATAAAATAAATGCTCTGAGAAATAGCACTTTCTGTAGCTTTGTAAATGTTCAGGGACAGCATTAATGTCTCTCTCAAGGACTAGGAGTCCTGCAATATGAAGTAGTCTGAACTTGATGCTGTTAAGATCTATTCTTAACCTAAGGAGTCTTTGAACTTAATCTTGGTTCCTAGCTGGCTCAATATTTCTCAGTTTTGCTGGTCTGACGGGGTGAAACTAAAGTGGGGCCTTTGAGCAGTGTCCCCAAAGTGTGGGAAGCTGGTCACTCACCCTGCCCTGCCTTTTCTGTGGAGAGGAATACTTTCTAGCTGGGAAGTTTCCTCTTGGTGCTGAGCAATGCTGGCTTGGGGGATGAGATGATGCAGGCAAAATGAAGTTGTCTTTCTTCTCTTCTAGTGCAATCATTCTCAGGTTTTTTGTTCTCAAGGTGTTGCTAAAATTATAAGTAGATTCTAGAGGTCTCTGAGTAATATTTCATTGTCGTGGATATCTGCCCAGTCATTGATCTTTGGGGTAGATGAGAAAGCTGGAGCCTCCTACACCACCATTTTCCCCACAGTCTGAATATCAGATTATTTTAAAGTATAATACCAATTTGAAATGTATACTTTCAAGTAAATTACATGAAATTGTTTTGCTCTCTACTGCTATAAGAAAATTTTTACACATATCTATATTAAAACATTTCTGTACATTTCTAATTTAAATATTTTATTAAAATGAAAGCTATTAGCAAGCACACAAAATATGGTACCTCAGAAGGTACCATGTGTTTAATTCTTTTTAATTGGCATTTTTAGAGGCGTAGTTGTGAGTTTATATTTATCAATATCAAATTTTTCTCAGTATAAATACATAAGGTGATGGTTAGCTTTAAATTATATTTCATAAGAATTATAATTTCAATTAAATAATTTATTTGATTACAAGGCATTTCTAAATTGAGGCTGACTCATTTATTTTAATAATTTAATTATAATGCTATCTCATATATTATTACAGAATGGATAATTTAAATTGTGCAGAGAAGTTAAAAAGATAAGTTTTAATTTCATAATTTATCTGTCAATTTAAGTTTATAAATACACATAATGATTATATGTAACAACTGTATTTTGTGTTTCTATGCTACATTACATTTAAAATAAAAGACCAATCTCCATAGATATTAACTATGGTAAGATTAAACATCTAATTTTTAAGAAATTTTAGTCTAAGAAACAAAGTCATGCCAAGTAATAATTAAGAAATTTAGGAATGCTAAAGAAATAATGCATTCTATTAAAAACATTTATTTATAATTATAATAAATTTAGTTCCAAATTGTTTTACCCTCACAAATCACATTTAAAAAAGTTAGTTATGTACCAATGAATTAGAATTTCAAAATATGTGGAACTATCTTCTTTTTCTAAATACAATTCTGCAGGTTTAGAAATAAACAAAAAAGCTAAGAAACTGATGTAAGAGATTAAAGTGAATTAACAAGCAAGACCTATTTCCATTGCACAAAAGGAAAAACTAGGAAACTAATCGACTCTTTCACTGTGGAATAGAAAGCGTGTCACATTTTCTAAAGCTCTTTGCTACATTTGGTACAGTAATCTCCATCAAGGGGCAAATTGGCTTTCCTTTTACACACCATTACCAGCCACAATTCTGCCAAGGGGACTTGAGAGAAAATACTTCTAGAATAGTCTCTGAATTCTGACTTTGATTTGTATCAACATTGTAAAAGATCTGAACAAAAAGTTAACAGATAAATATTGCCTCCTTATCTGTGATTCATCTTTATTTTTACTGGAAATTAAAGAAAATAATAATCCTAAATAAATAAAGTCATTACTTTGGAAAAAATAGGCATTTGTTAAAAAAGTAAAAGATGTACTCCAAAATATTCTTAATACAGAACGTTTTTTACATGAATTAGTGAGAAAATAACATCCAGAATTAAAATTAGTTTAAAAATTAAGTTTTAATGAAAATTTTAATAAATTTTATATTCTGAAGAAAATAAGCAAATTTAAATGCAAAAGTACATTAGGATCAACCTGTTTATAATAAATTATTAATATATTTTTGAAAGTCGATTATATAAGAAAATAAAATATTATTAAAAACATCATTTAATCATCAATGACTAGAATTTATGTCACTAGCCTGAATATTTCCATTGTGCATCAAATTCATATGTCAAAATGCTTACTTGCTATCACAGCTAGGGTATCCTGAGACAGTTCAAATTTAACAAGCCTGTGACAGTGGCCTTGATTTCCTTGACACATTCATATTCACAAAATCCAGTATAACTCTCTCTGTCCTTTTCTTCATCTGCTTACTAAAGTTGAAAACTTAGGAACCCTTTTTTTGTCCTTTTTCACAATGCCCAGATCAAACTCATTAGTTAGTCTTCTTAATGTCCCTTATGTCTTCTTAAAACCATTAACCCCTCTAGATCTCCACTATAAATCCAGACCAAGCCACAATTATTTATCTGAATCATTATAATTGTCTCAAGAGTTCCTTTATTCTAATTTCTTTTCTACAACAGTAGTCTATTTTCATTCAGTTGGAGTGATTAAAAAATATTAATTAGTCTAATACCATCCCAAGATGAAAACTCCCAGCGTCTTCTCATGGTTTTTAGAAAAAAAAAAAAAAATCATATTTCTACTTCCTACGTCTTTCAACTTACCTCTATCTCTCATTCACTGAAATGCAGTCAGATTTCAAATACACCAAAATTGCTCTTACATTGTTCATGTACCCAAGCTTGACTTTGCCCAAACCTAGGTGACTAGGTCTGCTCACCATTGACTTCTTCCAGTCATCCATGTTTCAGTTCAAATGTCATTTATCAGTGAAGCCTTTTAGGACCACCCAATGTAAGTCAGTCTTCCCTGCCTGTCATACACACCAGTCATAGTTTAATTTTCTTCATAGCATGCTTTAATCTGAAATTACCTTGTTTATGCATATTTTTAATTGATTTGTACCTGTCTTTTCTTTCTACGAGATGAGGCTTAAAAGACTAGTGTCATATATATCAAGTGTAGAAACATTGGCTGGTTTACAAAAATCACTCCTTATTTTTTTTTCAAATGAATTAATGAATATTTAGTGAGAACTTGCTAAATATTTACATAATGTTGGGTATATGAAGCTACAGAAATGAAGGACTTTAGCTTTGTTAAAAATGTTTTAGAATCAAGTTGTTGAAATAAAACCAAAGTTAAACCAAAACAAAAAACAAACTATTATATAAGACTGAGTATAAAGAATTTATCAACTCAGACGTGTATGATTACATGACTTGGAAATTAGACTTGACCGATAGGCAAAAGGGAGAGATTAGAATGTTCTCAATAAGAAAGTTATTTAGTCAATCCCCAAAGTCATCAAGTTGCATGCATTAAATATGTAGAGTTTACCTCAGTAAAGAGTTTTAAAAAGAAAAAGAAAGCTATATAGTCAATAATGTATATAAATTAAAGAGAATTTGAAGAAAAAAATATAAAGGACTTGGAACACAATTAAATATTTTTTGATAAAGAAGGATGAGTGAAAAATAACATGATATTTAGATAAATGGTTTTATAGATAGTAGCGGAGAAATAGAGAAAGGTTTATCCATGGATAATCCCTAAACCTAATTTTAGCAGTCCGAATCAACTAACTCTTATCAAGCTTCTAAAGGTAAAACCATGGAAGACATTTGAATTTCACACACTGTCTCTCTTGCCAAGTATTTTTGTAATGATAACAGTCAATGAAAGATATATTATATGGAAAAGGCATATAATTCAAAGTTTTCTTCTCTCTGGCTAGACATTTCCTGAATGTGGATAGTCTACAAGGTTAATTACTGCAGGTTACCTTTCATTGTCTAGATACAGAAGTTTCAAGAACAGGCTTTAAACTTTTGTAGGGCCACTTGCTCTATAGAAATTAGAAATTCAAGAGGGAGAGAGATCATCAAAAAGGATGAAAAATGACTATTTTTCTTAAAATTTTTATTTTGCTATCATTTCACAAAGACTTTCAACTTCTACTTCCTTCAGCTTCCCTGAATGAAAACCATTTACCATTTTTCCTTTATTCTCTTTGCATATTTTTGAAATATTTGACATTAGAAAAATTACTTCATTTTATCCCTAAATACTTTAGTGTGTATTTCCTAAAACAAACAAAAATATTTGCTTACATGACTACAGAACAAATATCCAAATACTACTATATAAGCTATAGCATTTATTCAGATTTCCATTTCCTTGGAAATATTATAGTAAAACGAATTTCTGGACCACGCTGAATCTCAACAGTCTCCTTTAATAAGGAATAATTTCTCAGTTTTCCTTTTACTTTTATGGCATCGATCGTTTTAAAGAGTACAAACCAATTATTTTGTAGAATGTCTCTCAATGTGGGTTTGTCTGATGTTTCTCCATGATTAAATTTATGTTATACATCTAATAGCATGGATGTCACAGAAGTGGTGCTGTGCTCTCTATTCGGTGCACTACAGAAGGAGGCACATTATGTCAGTGTTATCCCATTGTAATTACTCTAAGTAGATACCTTGAGACCATGTACATAACCCATTATTCATCAAACTATTACCCACTAATTTTATCAACAATTGTTAGTTCTTGCGTGAATCAATTATTATTATGTTTATTGACAGGTAGTTATTTTATACGTCACTATATCTTCTAAATTTATATGGTAAGTTTATAATGTAAGGAAGAGTATTACCTTCTTCTTTAATTATTTAAATCAAATATGTTTTCATTGATTATTTTATGCATGGGTTATAGCATGTAGTATGGGTTATAGTTAAAGAAAACTTTCTGTTGTTTAAGCTCCCCAGTGTATGTTATTTTATTATAGCAGCTTGAGCTGATTAATATAATTTCTATGGGAACACCAATAGAATTTGGGATTTTTTTTTTTAATACTAATATTAGGGCTTGGGGATTTCTAGATGACTTACACAGTGGACTTCTTGCTTCTTGACTCTAATGGCAAGTGTGACATTAATTTGTTTCATACTTTAAAATATAATATGTCATAAGAGAAGAAGAAAAAACAGAAATGTCACACTTCAGGCAATATGGTCAGCTATACAGGAAACACCTTGATACAAAAACCTAGACACTGCAAACATTTCAATGAACATGACTTTGATTGCATAGCAGAGCCCAGAAAAAGAAAAGCGAATAAAAGAAAAAGAAAAAGAAAAGGAAAAAAAAAGGGAAGAAAAGAAAAGAAAGAAAAAATAAATCCAGAGCCTTCAATACAGAGGCATCAGGAAATCAGAATAAGAAAACCGAGGGTTGAAAACATATAAAACAAAACAAAAACAAGACTCTTGTTTGGCATTTGTCATACAGGAAAAATAGAGACATGAGTTTCCATCTGTGATGAGAATAAAAGACAAGGTTTTGTGTCTTTGCCAGATGTGGGACTGGAATTGAGAACATCACATAAAGCCCTAAGCAAAGCAATAAATTACAGACAATCTCCATGACCTCAACCACGGCTCTTGGCAGGTGAAAATGTTTTCCATGATAAATAGACACAGCTTTGAAAGCACATATTACTCACATGGTCTGTAATATCCAAAGCTAAAAAGTTAAATTGAAGTAGTTACCAGCAGAAAACTCCCTGGCCCAAGCAATCACAAGTGCTCTTTGGAGAAAAGCATACTTAACTAGGCCCATTAGCATTCTTAAAGATTTGGATCAGTCATTTATAAGCATACAATTAAACTTAAAAAAAAAAAAAAAAATCTTTGAGATGAATAAGGTCTGAGGATCTAATGTATAACTTGATGACTATAGCTGATAACACTGTATTGTGTAATTGAAATTTGCTGAGAGTAGAACTTAAGTGATCTCACTAAAAAAATAAGATAAACATGTGAGGTGATGAATGTGTTAATTAATTTGATGGTGGGAATCCTTTTACAATGTATATCAAATCATATCATACACCTTAAATATCTTACAATAATTTGTCAATTATGCCTCAATAAAGCTGAAAAAAAGAATAAAAAGGCAATTTACCAGGAAAAAAAAAAAGAAAATTTCCTCGAGCAAACTGCCAGTAACGGCAGTCAACATAATTTAAAATGTAATGACTTAGAATCCACATTGGCTTTATAAAATACAGATGAAAAATTTCAATACTTGAAGTAATAAATCGAATTGAAAACACGTTAAGAAAGAACTACTAAATATAACCATGCAGGTATGATAGAAAAACAAAAATGAATTTTCAAATAAAGATGTATAAATGTATATGTATACATTTATATAGTATATACGAATAAAATTATATATTCAATATATATGTTTACAACTTGTAATTCAACTCAATGGGTAAGTAATGGGAGAATATGTATTCATAGCTAAAGACACAGAACAAGTTAATTCAGGATGAGAGAATGGAAGTTAGGTCAGAAAATGTCTTGTATAATATATAAAAGAGGGAGAATATAAAAGCATAGGTTTTGAGAAAAGGGAATAGAATTAAATTTTCTATGATAGGCTAAATGAATTTCCAAGAGGAAAAGATACATAGAATGAAGGAGAAGCAAAATTTGAACAAAAGACTGGGTTTGTCTTGAATTGACACACCACGTGATTAAGTCAAAATCAAAATGAAGCAAAACAAATATCAAAAAAAGAAAAAAAAAGGAAAATACACTTAGTCATATCATAGTGAAACTAGAGAATTAAAATGCAAAAGATGTGATCTCAAAAACAGTTAATGGAAAAAGATTACCTATAAAAATGACAAACTTAAAATAAGAATCAATAGTATAATGAATCACAAAGAATGAAATATTATTTTCATAGTGATGATAATAAATAATAATCAGCATGTTATCTCTCTAAAAAACTGGGTGCTTTCATACAAAGCAAATCTGAGAAAACTTTATTAAAGGGTGTTCAATTAGATTTATTTCATGAAGAAAAATTATTCGATAAGAAAGTAGTATAGTTTTTTAAAGGTGAACAAATAAATTAGCATAAATGTAGATGAACATGAGTAACTATTAGCTTATAAAACAATAATTCTTTCTGTTGATTCAGTTATCTATTGCTATATGAGATAATTCCAACATTTAAAGACTTAAATAGAATAACACATTTTTGTTGTGAATTATTCTACAATTGAGACTGGGCACAAATGGCTGTGCTGTTTGATAGAGCTGGAATGTTCAAGATGGCTTCTCCCTACATGATTGGAGCCTCATTTAGGATGGCTAGGACATCTGAGAGCTCACTGAGTGCCTCTTTTTTTTTCCCCATGGATAATGCAACAGAGTTGTTGGACATCTATACATAGTGACTCAAAGCCCCGGGGAGCATTCATATGATAAGCCCCAATGTGCAAGCGTTGTCAAGTCTCTCCTTGTACATGCTTGCAGATGCCACATTTGTCTAACTAAACCACATGTCCAAGGTGAGTTGATGTGACAGCATACTACACAGAGTTTTATATACCAAAATATATGTTTTATGATGGTTACTAATGAAATAGTCTGCCACGATTGCTTAGATGTAGAGGTTAAGAAAATATAATTAGCTGTATGGCAACAATAATGCTTAATAATGGGTATTATGAGAAAATGAATAGTCATAAACTGAGTTTTATTTTCTATATGTACACACGAACACACACTAAAATATACCATATACTTAATCTATATATGTTCTTAAAGTAAAATTAACATCCATCTTGACAAACACACAGTAGAGATGAAACGTTATGAAGGAAAACTGTTACTTTTAGCTTAATTTTTTTAATTCCTATGCCAATATCGTCCTACTCCAAGATCAGCATGAGAAGACACACAGTTGAAAAGAACAAGATATGTAGTATTGAGCTAAGTACTCTTAACTGTGGTATGACTTCATATTCTTGGACACTTAGTTATACAAAATTTAAAAAAAGCAATGATCCCTTATAATCAAATTCAGAATATTTACTCAACAATACTTAGAGCTTAGATTATTGCATTGAAGTATAGAGTTGGATAACATCAAACAACTTCACAAGAATTTGAATTTATAATAGCATAAACAGAAGCACACATTGTTTATTTTAAAATTTTATGGACATATATTGTGACTTGTTTGTTGTTACTACTTTTTCTTCTCATTCCTCACACTTGGCCTAAATTACAAACAAACAAACAAAACCTAAAATAAAAACTCTACCTATAATATCTCAAAACATATTTTTGAACGAAAAGATAAAACCAGGTGGTGAGTAGGTCTTAGAATATTTTACTCCATCGCATGAACAATAAATATATTTTGGAGGTAGCTAAGATTTTAAGAAATTAATATGCCTCCTCCAATGATTAAACTTTAAACATGAAACCATATGAAAACTAGAGGAAAAACAAACAAACAAATAAACATGTTTCCTCAACTTAAGTATATAATCATCATAATGTAATAATTCTTTAACAATGATAAATTGCATAATCATTAGGTCCCAGCACTGTTATAACTGTTTCATGTAGAATATTATTTTATGTTGCATTTTATTTAGAATTCCCAACGAAGCTATGAAGTAGGTATTATTTTTCTCAATTTTAGAGATGAAGAAATGAGGACCTAGAAAGGTTAAATAACTTTTCCCAGCTAATTGTACTATTTAGTAGGTTGGCTGTCAATAGGCGTTACAGCAATATACTAAGTAAGAGGATTAGAAGTGGCATAGCACTGTTTGCTAAGCACATTTATAGTAAGAGTACAGCCAGTGGCTAAGATGAAGGGAGTAACCTATTGTTGACAGGGCTGAGAAATAACTGAAATGTAAAAAGAAGTAAGATCTCTGCTAAAGAACTATAACTCATGCCTCCTATGAACTGGACTAAGACACAAGAGAGCTAAACAAGTGCATGTTGGCATCTGATTGGATGGGTGAGAAGGGATGTCTGTGTGTGGTTGGGTATGTAGCAGAAAAAAGAATCAGTGGCTATCAGAGCAAATAGAAAATATTATATACATTTTATGGCCACTAGTCTAATATCTAAACAAATTAAATAGTGGATTGAGTCAGCCTATACTAGATGGCTTCAAAAAGTAGATGAGGCTTTTACTACGACACAGATGGACCTAGAGGTTATTTGCTGAGTGAAATAAGTCAGAGAAAGATAAATAACATATGATTTCACTTATATGAGGAATCTAAGGAATAAAAAGAACAAACTAATCAAAAACAGACTCACAAATATAGTGGACATTTTGGTGATGGACAGAGGGATGGAGGGTTGGGGGGCTGAGAGAATGGGGTGAAGGGTTAAAGAAGCACAAATTAGTAGTTGATAGTTGGTCATGGGGATGGGGCGCACAGCAGAGGGAATGCAGTTAGCATTAATATGATGGCTAGGTGGAGGGCCTGGGGAAGGAGGGAGCAATTGGGGGTATTGTTTTATGAAATATATAGATGCCTAACCAATGTACTATACACTTGAAACTAATTTAAATAAATAAATTTTTAAAAAGAGTAAAATAAAAAAAAAGTAGATGAAGCTGAAAATGGCAAAAAGAAGCATTGAGCACAACTAGGTGTACTGGTAAAGAAAAACAAATTTAATAATATATTGATGTGCTCTGAATGAGGTGAACAAAAGCATTCTCAAAATAAAACTCTAATAATGTCTTAGTAAGAAATATGTCTCACAGGTATGTGAAAATAACCAAATTATGAATATTTATCCAATGTTTTTAATTTTCAAAGTAGATTAACTATATGAATTATAGAGATGTAGGAATTTTATAATATTACAATCAATTATGCAATATATATAAGTGAGAAAATAAAGTAGTAGAGAAACTTCTTGGAGCAAGGATTAGGTAAACGATCTATAGATAAATAAAACAAATATTTAGAATATTCAATTACTATTAAATTAACATTTATGATACATCTACTATAAGCAAGTACAATGAGTGACATGACAAATGTAGATCCAACATACAAAAGACTTTTTATATGATTCTCTTTCTTTTGTTGTAACCAAACTGAATACTAGGGTTTTAAGGCTATGTGGCTGCATCTGCCTGGTTAAATATCTGTCTTTTCCTTTACGTAATGGTAGTTTAGTTAATGTGGGCCAATCTCTCCCACTATCCCAAGAACATTCAGAAATCCAAACAAAATGTTTAAAACAATTTCATTGATGATGAAGCTAAGAGGCAGTGTTCCAATAAATGTTCCAAGAAAGAACGAAATTCAAACAAATGAAGTTATTGGAGCCATCTTCCACTTATGGATTTGGCCGCCTGTGTAGAGGCAGCTGGAAGGTTGTGAACCAGAGGAGAGCTTTTGGCAGACTCACAAGGCAAGAGCTAAAAATGGAGTCCTGGAAATTTTGACCATACTACAATTATATATCTACCAAATATACCCTTGAGGAATTTGGAATAAAGACATTTCTGAAAAAACAAAACTTTTTCGTCACATTTTGTCACATGAGGGACTAAACTAAAGAAAATACTAAAGGATATACTTTAGGCAAAAGATGTTGATCCCAGATGGAAGCTTGTAAATATGCAAGAAAGAATAAAAAGAATGAAAATGAAAATAAAATTGAAAACGTGAAGGAAAAACCAAATAAATATTAATTGCATAGATTAGTAACATCTTATTTGGTTTAAGTAAACACAGAATTGAAATTCATGAAAAAATATTTGAGGAGAGAGGATTCATATTATGTATTCTAAGGTCCTGAATTGAAATAAGGATATCAAAAGTTCAAATTAATATTACCAGGAATGCATGGCATGATCTTAATGCTAGGCTATAACTACAAAGTCTATAGTGTAGAAAAAATTAAAATTTACAAGTAGTCAATTCAAAAGGAAGCGATAGAGGAACACTAGTTTTCTATTGCTACATAATACATTATTATAAACAGCAGTTTAAAACAACAAGACTACTATCTCATGGTTTCCATGGTTCAAAAGTTTGACATGTCTTAGCTGGGTTTTCTGCTTAGGGTTTCTCAAGGCTGAAATAAAGGAGTTGGCCAGATGAATATTCATCTAGAGACTCATCTAAGGAAAGATCCTTTCCTACCCTAACTCAGGTTGTTGCAAAATTAATTTCATTGCAGCCATATGACTAGGTTTCAATTTTCTTACTAGCTCTTGGTTGGGGATCACTCGCTTCCAGAGGCCATTCTCAGATACTCGCCCCATGGATCTATCACATGGCCATTCTCTCCATCAAGGTCAGTAAAAGACCAACTCTGTGATACTTCATCTTCTTTTATATCTCGTCTAATTGGGTCAAGTCCACCCGAGATCATCGTTCTTTTGAAATTTGATTAATTCAGAATCAACTTACTAGTAACCTCATCATGGTTAATTCAAAAGCAACTTACTAGTAACCTCATCATGGAAGTGATATCCTATTATACTCATTGGTCTTCCTTACCCTCAACTGGAAGGGATAGTCTTGTAGACCATCAGAATTTTGCCTGCCACAGATGGAGAGGAAAAGCTACAGAACAAAGACCATAAAGAAGGAAAAATTAAGATACTAGGTTAATACCCAATTATATCAGAAATTTCTTAAATGTAAGTTATGTTTCAATTATAAAACAAAAAAACAAATTTATGTTTTTTGATAAGTACACACATAAAATATATTAGTAAAATATAATTTTTCTAAAATATAATCAAAAGGAAGCTGTTGACAGTTCTAATCTCAGAAAAAAAAATTAGACTCAAATAAAAATTATACTTAGGAAAATATGACTGATTTGTAATAAGAGAGGTTGCAATTCATTAGATATATAGCAATTTATAATTGGTGTGTGTCTAATAACATAACCTTAAATATGTATAACACAATATTGAAAGATCTTCCAGGACAAAATGACAAACACACCATCATTGTAGGAGATTCTCAACACTTTTTTCAGTAACTGATGCAGAGAAAAAATTTAGCAAAAAAATGTAGAAGACGGGGCAACACAACTATCTGACCTAATTAAAATATATTAAATGCTTAACATTGTAGAATATAATTTTTTAAGCATACATTAAACAATTACAGAAATTGAAGATAACATGTCATAATGTAAGTTTCAAAAAAATGTCAAAATATTGAAAACAGTATGTTCTGTGAACATAGTATTATTTAACAAGAAATTATCAATAAAGGATATATTTTTTTAAATTACCTGATAAACAAATAAGAAAATTATAATACAAATGGAAATATTTTGAATTGCATGAAAATGAAATTAATGAAGATCAAAACATTTGTCTCGCAACTTAAGCCATCTTTAGGGGTAAAATTACATCTGTAACTGCTTGTATTAGAAGAGTACAAATGATGGCATTCAATCCACTATGTATCCATTTCAATACAATAATAAAAGAAGACAGCTAATTAACCCAAAGGATGTAGCAGGAAATAACAAAAAAGCAGAAATTAATATAATAAAAAATCATAAATGTTTCAATCAAGTGACTCAACCAAGAAAAAAATTAATTTATTGAGAAGAATAATTGATAATCTATTGTCAAGAAAGGTTTTTTAATTGGTTGTTTTTTGTTTTGTTTTGTTTTGTTTTTAAATGAGAGCTGGAGAGAGCATACATGCCACTATCAAGAGGAAAAAAAAAAAAAAACTTTTTGTGTGGATATGGTATAAAATGGATGAAGATGATATTAGAAAGTCAGACTGGAGCCAGGTTGTTGAGGTTCCTTCTAAGTTAAGGAATTTGAGGACACAGATGAAATGATATTCAGGAAGTGAACTGAACTGACAGTATAGTAATGGTGAGGAGAGACACATTCAGAATTATTAAACAAGAAAAATATAAAGGGCTTCGTTAAAAACTTAATATTGAGGAAGTTCAGAAGGAAGAGTCAAGAAAATTGTAAAGCTTCAAACTTAAACAGGATGGATAAAAGTCCATTCATTCAAAAAACTATTTCGAATGAGGAGAGATGAACATAAGCAGATAGTAAATTGGGGTATGGAGAGTCCATCTGGGGACAAATGGAATAAAGTTTCCCACAAGTCATGCAAGTAGGGAGATCACATAGCAGCTGGCATGTGGTTTTTGCTCTCAGGAAATAATTTGCACCTGAACATTTTCAGGTTACTCTATCTGAATTACAATCCCTGGCTTTCTCCTGAGAGATATTAAATAGTGAGACTTTGCAGAACAAGTTTGAATAGTAAAGGATCCTTTATTATCTATTTGGTTCCAGAGTATCAAACAGAGGTAGTAAAAGTGCAAAATATGATAGCGACTGTAGAAGTAAAATCACCCAGTAATCATGGGTGTGGTAATAAAATAATAGGGTTGAAGAAAAAAAATCTAGGGATTACTGAACTTAATGTGACAAGCAACAGAAGAGGAGACTTTAAAAGAAAATGAGAATAAACTCTCTGAGGATTAGTGTGTGGTAATGACGGCTAAGAGAAAGAGTGGAATGATCTAATACATCAAGTTAACTGCCCATGTGGAGAGGATAAGAACAGGAACCACAGTAGAATTTGCAGTGATGGATTTAAGACAATTTTAAGAGGTAATATAAAAAGTGTATTATATGTGAGGGGAAAAGTGAGGAGGGGGGTTGAGAATTAATCTCAGACTTTTGGTTTGCATGATCCTGGATGGTATTCCCATCAACAAAGAAAAAAATATATATAGGTGATTGAGTTTTTTGTTTTGTTTTGTTTTGTTTTTTTAGAAATAGCATGTGTTTTGCATAAGATATATATTTGGTTCAAAGTGCCAGGTATTTAAAATACAGGGTTTTGGATATTTAATACTAAAATTTGGGAAGAGTAGTCTGGGCTAGACACTGTAAATGGCCAGTGTATTAGTTAGATTTTGCTAGTGTATTACTTTCTTGGGGCTGCTATGACAATGGATAAAACCTGGGTGTTTTAAAACAACACAAAATTTCTTTTTAACAGTTTTGGAGATTAGAAGTCTACAGTTAAGGTGATGGCAGGAAGATGCTTCCTCTGAAGGCTATACGCAGAGTATTATTCTTTGACTCAGTTTCTAGTAAACCTGTATGTTTTTAACTAGTAGCAAGCTTATGAGGCTTCTTTGGGGAGCAATATCTTTAGCCTCATTTCTCTAAACGTCTTATTCTGGTTACAAGACTTACTGAAATCAGAGATTTAACAGAAGACTTCATGATTAGACTTTAGACTTGGTCTGTTCCATGAGGCTGATTATGTAGTGACCTCCAACAGTAGATTTTGTCTTTAATGGATTGGCTATGAATAACAATTGCATCTTCTAATCTTAAAAGTTTTAGAATTTCTTATGTCTTCTTTTCATTTGTGTTTGCCAACTAGACAACTGTTTTCTCAGGCCTTTTTTTTTTTTTTTTTTTTTGTAGTACCTTGTTAAATGCAGCCTATGTCACCAAAGTACATTAAATCCACAAGTTCATTTGATGTATAACTTTCTTCCACATCATTGCTTTTGATGGTGTTTTTAAATGTTTCTCCATTGCATAATATTTTCCATTTTTCTGTCATTCAAAATTGTGCCTTCCAGTACATGTTGTGTATTATTTAATTTTTATAGATTATGCTGTGATAAAGCAACAACAACAAAACAAACCCAGGTGCTTACAAAGCAAAGTTTCATTTTTCACTTTTGTTACATTTTGGCTAGAGTCATATGTGGCTTTGCTTCATGTGTCTTCCTGATGAAAGATCAGCCTCTATCTTGACCTGCAATCCTTGCAGCAGAGAGAAAAGCAAAAGTGTGTCAGTGGATACAGGTGCTCTGGTGTTTAAATCTTTTGCTAAGACAAAGAACTGATCACTTAGCTCATTTCCATTGACCAAATCAAGTCATATTTCTAACTCTCATATCAGTCAAGGATTTGGAGGAATTTTACTTCTCACACATGAGCACAGCAGTAACTTACAGATGAATGGAGATATATAAACCTTTTAATGGGGGTCAGCGAATTGTTGGGAGTGATAATAAACTACATAATAGCTAATGTGATTATAAATTTAATTGGTAATGAGGATACAAAGATCAGGAAAGTAATCGTCTCAAAGAAATTTTCCTGAAAAGGGAGAAGAGAGAAGGAATGTAAAGGATGGTGGGTGAGTGTGGTATATATGTATTGGAGGGTGTTGTGTCATATATATAGTTTAAAAGAGAATGGAAAGGAGTATGCTCAAAGACTGACAAACACAGAAGGGAGTAGGGCCACTCATTTTACTTAAGAAAAGTAATGAGAATAGGTTTTAGGTAAACTGTTAATAAGAGAGTTGTGTATTCAAGTGAGAAAAATTAAGACCAATGTCTCATGATTTTCCTCTAAATTATGTAACAATGCCTTCTACCTAGAATTAAATAAAATTATTAAAGATGTAGATTAATTACTATGGGTAACAGAAGAAGTGATTAAAGATGTGCAAGTAAGAAGATCGCATATGAAATCAGGAACTCACTGTCAAAGCTGTAGAACTTGAAATTGTAGAGATGCCGATTGGTTCAACACTGTAGCTTCATCAACAACATGCAACAAATAGAATATAGCTTTTTAAAAAAGAAAATCAGCCATCAAAAGACATAAAACATAAATGAAGACCATGTAATGGAAGGATCATTTCAGAGGTAGAAAAAGAGGAGGGATTCAGGATTAGAAGGACTTTCTTAGAAAATGAGAGATGTTTTCTTTTTGATATAGAAGAGCAGACGATAAGAATGGACAAGTCTTAAAAGTTTCTAGATAGCAAATTTTTGGAACCCCTATAGTTAGAGCTGAGGAAAATCTAAATGGAGTCAGTTGAAGATGATACAACACTTTGGCAAACTCCTTAATGCTGCAACACTCCATTACCAGTCTCATTTTATAATAAATGGGGTTTACACAAAACTGGTAATATCATCTCAGAAATATTGTATAGAATTGTATAGATGGTTTTTCTGAACCAATAGGTAGGTAGTGGATGTGTGTGTATATAGAGTCTATACTAAGAAAAATAGGAAAGAAACAACATCATTCTTTCTAAATTTTCTTGTTTTCAGAAAATACATTTATATGTGTGCATATACATGTGTGTGTATATAAATTCTGAGTTGAAAATTGTCCTAATTTACAAATATCTTTGGGAACATCTGTAGTAACTCTAAACTGTAACAATAAAATAAAACAATAAAAAATGTCACACAGAAACTTCCTGTATTTCTTTTAATATTTTTAGGCCATTTGCTCTTTTCCTTTTTTTCTTCTTAGGACATAAATTCCACTGCTAACTTAAATGACCTCTTGTGTATTATCCATTTTCTTAAAATTAATGTATGTGTGTGAACGTGAACTATATAAAAACTATGATTTTAAAATATACGTTAAATTATAAAATGCATCATTTTCCAGGATTATATTGTAAATATTATATAATTATACATTATCTGTGGAAACAATTCTAGAAGATAAAAAGTGAAAGACTGTGATTCAATTCACTGATGGTTTCCATACTTGTGATAGGATAATGCGTTCCTAATGTTCTCTAGGTGTTTACATCCTGTTTTCTCCAAGGTACTAGTTTGCTGTCAAATCCACTTCCAGTGGATAAAAAACAAATGAAAGACTAATGGTTTAGAAACCAGCCAACCAGCTATGCAATATTTCTCTGAGAACTGTTCATAAGAGTCCAATTTTTTAAAAAAAATACTTTAATTCATTCCAAGTAACACAAAAATATCATATATTCTCTTTGTAAAACCTTGGTTTTTAAAAAAAATATTCTATTACAGAAAATTGTTGAATTAAATTAGTGTACACCAAGTTCGCTGACAAGGTAAGCATAATATTCTAACACGGTCAAGAGGACAAAAATACATACTCAAATATTATAACTATAAATATCCTAAAGCCTTTGATTTTTCTCAATACTGAAGTTACTTTCTGTTCAAATATAAATTTAATGATTTTGGCTCATTTCAATTGATGTTATTTGAATATCAGACTAATTTTTAAGTTCTTTCTATTTTTAATTGTATTTAAAAGTTGTCCATATGTAACTTTAAAAATTATATAAACTTAATCTCATTAAGTGATGTTGAGTGAAAGAAGCCAGACACAAAGCAGTGCATCTGCATGATTCCAGTTTGTAAAGTTCAAGAGCATACAAAATTAATTATGACATGGCAAGTCAGGAAAATTGTTATCATTGTTATTGTGAAAAAGGAGAAGGATAATGCTTGAGAAGGCACAAAGGCAGTTTCTGGGGTGCTGGTAATGTCCTATTTTTGATTTTGGTTTCATTACATGAGTGTGTGTCTTCACTTTGGAACAATCTGGTCAACAATACACTTAGTATTTGTGCATTTTTCTGATAAAAGCATCAATAAAGGGTTTTAAAAAATCAATTTATAATACAAAATTAAAATATTAAGAGGAAAATATATGTATAAACTTAATTAAGCTATGATTAAATAAATTGTGGGTCAATTCAAAAGATTTTTGTTTTAAAAATAAACTTGTAGTGCCACCCCTAAATCATACACTAGATCAATATTTTCCATAATTAAAAGCTATTAAAGAGGAAATCGGTAAAGAAGGTAATAAAAACAATGTATTTCTTTTAGGTTAACATGTTTATGTTATTTGCTTCATGATAATCTCAAAATTTAAATGTATTAAATATTGAATAGTTAAGGATTTAACTATTCAATATCTCCTATCAATTTATCTATCAATCATTTATCTCATTTATCTATATTTTTAACGTCAATCATTAGTGCTCAAGAGCAGACATGAAAACGTTTTGCAAAAAATAATTTCTTGTTTAGTTTCATAGGCATGTATAGGACCTCCTGCATCACTGAAGGAGGAAAATTCTTTGAAACCTTTCATAATCGTCAGCCTACTTAATTCAAGTGGTTGTCAATCATATCTGCTACCGGAAAGATAAATACTGAAATTAAAGATGTAATATGTATCCTAATCTTTATGTCATCGTTATTTAATGATATTAATTTAGTGTTATTGTTCTTTTATGCTAGTACCTTTTTGCAAGACTGCACTTGTTACCAACATGAATCTTTTTTTAACGGTAAGTTCTGTTGTCAGCTTGGATTTTATTTGATCTATATAACATCACAGTAGTAGTTGGTCTAAAGAAAATAGGTGGTAGTTTAAGAGAAACAGATATAGATGAAATTTAAATTTAAAAAATTTTAAAGGTGCATAATTTTCAAAGATGTAATTAGGTACATGGAATATCATGAGTTGTTTATTATGGATATATAAAACATAGTGTATAAAACTATGAGCATAGGAGAATAAAATCATGCTTACTAATGTGGTATATATTTGAGGAAAACAAAAACATCCATAAAAATAGCATCCTTGTTATTAGAAGTCATTCTATCAACGGTAGAGCTGAGTAAACTTATTCACGGTGGCTGTTACATAGTCATTTTCCTTACTTTATATCTTGGAAAAAAATTCACAATGACCAAAACATTACGAATATAATAAAAGAACTCAAATACCTTTCAGTCATATATCCTTCATCTAAATTCCCAAATTGTTAACGTATCATCAATACCGTATCATTCTTTTGCTCTCATGTATTTGAGTATATGTAGATATGATGTCCCATTACAGCTAAATAATTAAATGTTTTTAGAAAACAAGGACATTCTCCTCTATACTACATCCCTTTAAAATAATTAAATTGATATCAGTAAAGACTGATATAGCAAATGGATCCATTCAGAGTCAAGAGTATCATCTGGTTGCCATATCTCGTGAATCAATCAACCTAAAACTATTTTTTCAGTCTTTTAGAATCCTAAATTTTTCCTTAAAATTATAGGCCTGTTATTTTTTAAAATCTTCTCCTCAATTTGAGGTTGTCTAACACCGCTTATGATTAGGTTCAAGTTATATATTTGTAGCATAAATATTACAAATGCAATCTTGTGTTTTCAGCACATTCTATAGCATATGACTCATGGTTTCAATTTATGTCATCACTGGTAGTGTTTACTATGATCAGTTGGTAGAGTTTGTAAAGCTTCCATATTCTCTGTTGTAATTACTTAGAAACTTCTAGGGAGATATTTTGAGGTTATGAAAATACAAATTTTTCTCACTTAACTATTACATTTTCAGCATCTATTAAAAATTTTATCTAGACAATAATGTGAGTTATTGCAATAGATTATTTTTAATTTCATCATTTATTCTATATGTATCATTTGCTACTATAAGTAAGAGCTTGGCTTCTTTCCATTTATTCCTTTCTTTATATCATTATAAACAAACATATTATTTATTACTTTATAATTTGTTACTCTATTTTGATACCCAAATTGTCCTGGGTTTGGTAGTGGAAGTCTCTTTAATCTAGCTTTTATGTTTTTTTTGACAAGGACCTATTCTTTTGACATTTTCTTACTTTCTGGCATAAGATTTTCCAGTCTTATTTGGCACTTTCCTTTCCTAGTTCTGGGATCAGCCATTTTTCTTAGACGTTCTGGTTTATTTAAGTCAAAATGATATTTAGAGGCCAAGACCTTAGCACCAAGTATGCTCACTGGTAATGGGATACTGCTCCTCTCAGCCCCTACCAATGAACTGTTGTAAGAAATCTAAGTATCTACACACACACACACACACACACACACACACACACACACAATTGCACACACACATATATACATGTCTAAGTGTGTGTATATATATTTGTGTATATGTATACATATACAAATGAACAACACATTCATATATATGTAGATCTATCTATAGCTATATTAATATTTATACCTATGCCTTGAAATACATGAGAGTTCAGCCCATTACTTCTAATTCCAATCTAATACACAGAGTTTATTCTAGATTCTTCGCTTTCTGTATTTGTAACTTTTCTGATAGTAAGAAACCTGGGTTTTCTATTAGTTTTCTATTGTTTCTGTAACAAATTACCCCAAACTTAGTGGCTTTAAACAATGCAAAGTTACTATTTTACTGTTGGAGGAGTTAAAAGTCTAGCATAGGTCTCATCCGGCTAAAATCAAGGCATCAATAGGACTGTGTTCCTTTCTGGAGACTCTAGGGTAGAACTGTGAGTTTGTGGTTGTTGCTGATATATATATATTTTCCTTTTACACCTTCTAGAGATGTTTCACATTCATTAGCTAGTGGCTCCTTTCATCCATTTTGAAAGCCAGTAACAGCGTATCTCCTTGACGATTCTCGTGGCTCTTTGGCTCTGATGCAGCTCAAACTGCTGCTTTACTCGTTACCTTGTCGATTGACCGTAACTCCATGCCAACTGCTGATTTCCTCTGTCACCTGTCTGTTTGGCCCTGACTTAGTGCCAGTTGCTGCCTCACTCAGCTCCTTTTGCATTTGTGTCTTCAAAGTAAGATAGGTGATACCTTCCTGGGCCTGTTCCTCACTCAGAGATCCTTGATCTCTCAGAGTTTAACTCAAATATGTTTCAAGGAGAAGAGAATGCAGTTTTTATTTCAACATCTAAGACTGGTGTGAAAGGAACACATACTAAATAGCAAGTCCCTGTTTACTAATATTACTAAAGGAGACTATTATATCTGTTATAAATGTTTTTCCCAAACGTGAAATAAAATGATTGGATTATGTTACCTCTAATTATTATTCATGACTAATATACAAAAATACCATTATTTACATTACTCAGAAAATTATGCAGTGTCTTTATATTTTCATTTGCAAAATAATCTACCTATAAATACATTTTTAAAGAAGTATTTAAATTTCTAAATTTAAAAATGCTTACAATTAACTTATGTAAATTTTGTCCTTCTGCCCCAAGATAGAATGTTCTGATTTTCGTTTGTATTATGAAAGAATACAAGAGAAGCAAAAACTTTTAAAGTGAATTCTTTTGTATTACAGAAAAATTTAACTTAACTTCCTTTACATTGAAAATATCTACTTCATAATAGATGTATTCATTTCTTAATGTTACCCTTACAGAGTATCAGAAACTAGATGGTTTTGAATAGAAATTTATTCTTTGACAGATCTCTGGAGACTAGAAGCCCCAAACTAAACACAAGCAGTGCCACTTCCCTCTCAACAGCTCTAGGGAAAAATTCTTTCCTGGTTCTTTCAGCTTCTAGAGGCTCCTGGAAAGCCTTGACATTTTTTAGCTTTTAGTTGCATACTTCCATTCACTGGCTTCGTGTCACATAACCTTTTCCCCTGTGTATATATCACTGTGTGTCTTCTAATCATCTTATAAGAACCACAAGTTGCTTGACTTAGGGCCTACATTAATCCAGTATAATGTCATCTTAACCATTTGCATTACCCAGTTTGCAAATAAAGTCATAACTTACTTTCAAATGTTTTAGGAAAAGGGAGGGAGGGAAGGTGGAAAGAGAGTGTAGGGGAGAGAGAGAAAAAGAGAGAGAGATACAGAGACACAAAGAGAGTCAGAGAGAGACACATAATAGAAAACAAACCAAGGTAAGAGAGAAATGGTGTGCAAGGAAGCCAGAATAAAGTCTTAAATAGAACAGTCAGGACAATCCTCATGGGAAAGTTGAAATATGAACACTGACTTAAAGGTGGTAAGAAAATTAGCCAAGTATATACCTAGAGGAAAGTGTTTGGAAGTCGAGACAGCTAGAACAATGATGTTAAAATATGAACATATTTCAGACTGGTATGTCTGAGAAAGAGCAAGAAGACTGGTGTGGTGGAGTTGGGTGAGTAATGAGGCAGTAAAATGAATCTGACAAGTATTTGGACACTAAATCATATAGGACCTTTTTAAGCCACAGTATAGGCCTTGGCTTTTACTCTATGTGAAATAAGGAACCATTGCAGTTTTGAACACAGGAGTAATTTGAACTGTTTTACATACAAGTCAGTTGACTGCTTTGTTGAGAACAGATTGTAGGGAAGCAAGAAGAGAAGAAATTGGACATTTCTGAAAGCTATTGCAGTATCTAATGAAAGATCATGGTAGCTCAGACAAAAGTGATTATCTTGTTTGAGATGACCAAATGGTGGGATTCCAGATGCACTTTGAAGGTAAATCCAACATGATTCCCTGACAAATCACAGTGAGAAGTAAAAGAATACAAAAACCCTAGGTGGGAGATATCAGAGTAGATATTAACCACACCTTCATGGAACCCACAGTGGGCTGTATCTAATGTCTGTATGGGTGGTATGGTAAGTGGTATAGATCAACAAGATTGACTATATGTTCATGGTTACTGGAATAGCTTGATTGTTTCTTTGTACCTCTCTAAATTTATATGTTTCAAATATTAACAGTAAAAAGTAAAAAGAAGATTAGATATCAATTCTCACAAGGATGTCCACCTAAATCAATATAGCTCTCAACCACCCAAAATTACAGTTTCTTGGATTACAGGTGTTTGAGAACTTTAACAAAGGTGTTATTTTATTCTGGATAGAGCAAACTCGAAAGAACCTCACAACCTAATAAGAAATTTGGTGTAAATTACAGAATCATAATTTATCTTGAGTTTATCAGAAAACTAAAATTAGAAGACAATCAAGTAACTTGAATTTCAAAGAAGAACAGCCCCTCCAAAGAGAGATAAAAAACACAAACTATCTCATTTGAGCTCAAGATGGGATGAAGAAGGTCTGGCTGCCGTCCAAGTCATGGAGAGATTAACTAAAATTTGAATAGACTGCCAAAGCCATTATGGGCTAAGTTTGAAAAACTGATTCTAGACATAAACATAAAGTTTGCATACATTTTCAAGTCCTTTCCCAATAGCCCTCTACCTTGAGTTCATGAGAAAGATTGATTATAACATAGAAGACCACACAGAGCTCTCTCTGGTGGCATAGACAGGGAAAAAGTGACTATTGGGCATAAAGGTAGGGAATAAGACAGTTCCTTAGATGTATCTTTCCCTTGAAAGTAGAAATTTAAGCTGCTGGAGGAGAGAATTTAAGATCTGTCACAACTGGATCACAGAAAAAAGATAATAGCACTAATAGAAGAATAGAAGGGAAAAAACAAAACAAAACACTCTATCCTTGAGGATGGGCAGGTAGGTAATCACTTTGGGATCAATATCCTATACCTATATCTCTACAGCTGGGAACAAGGCAGGAAACCTAGATCTCTACAGCTGGGAACAAGGCAGGAAATGACTGCCCAATATCAAATATAGACACAAAGTAGAGTTTGGTTGCCATGGGATGGAGGGACAAGATTCAAAGAAAGTTCCACTTTAGAGCACCTGGTACAAAAGGGCATCTCTAAGACTGAGGTTGAAGTGGGATAACCAAGAAACATCCTTTGCCTTCATTATAAATTAGGCACATAGTTCAAGCATTATTTTACCATTGGGTGTGGGGCAAAGGCATGAAATGAGGCACTCTGGTGTGGAGCCACAAAATTGGTGAATGAATAAGCTAATGGTGGTATATTCATACAATGGAATATTACTCGGCAATAACTAATAAATAACTAATGAACTACTGATACATACAGCTGTATGAAAGAATCTGAAATTCAATATGCTAAGTGAAAGAAGTCAGACCAAGAATGTCATATTCTATATGACTCTATTTATATGACATTCTGGAAAAAGCAAAATTACATATTTAGTCAACAGATGAGTGGTTTTTAGGGGGTGGTAGAGGTTTAATTTAGACAAATAACCTGGTTCAATTCTCTGTGTTTGGTATAGTAACAGGGCTTTTGGGGAAGCATTATGGAAATGAATGGAAAGTAATTTCACTGATTATGTTGTGGTGCCTCTGATACAAAAGATGTGTAAGTTAGGAATCTGAGCATAGTAACTGTAGGTCACAACTCAGTTTTCTAAGCAGTTCTGTGTCACTCTTTCCAAGCTACCTGATGAAGGGTTAGAAAAACAAACAAACAAAAATCTAAAACTCAACATTTTCTTGTCAACAATGTCAACATTTTACTTCACAGAGTTGATTTCAATCTTAAAGCGAGGAGGTGAATGAATCTTTACCTTTATAAAGAAACCACTCACTGTAAACAGTCTTATGTAGTGAGAAAAGCAGAGAATTGGGGTTTAAACAGGTTTTGTCTTTTATCATAATTCTGTTATAAGCTACATGACCGTGGCAGTAAAACTCAAAACTTTAATTTCCTTATTTGTCAAAAGACAAGATTGTGCCTAATTTCACAAGATCTGGTGTAGATTACCCAGAATTAGGAATGTATATTAACCAATTTTTGTCACACACTACTATGCCAGACATGTTACTTTCTACCATATATACATCACAATGATTATATCCAAACACAGACTATCAAAATTTCAAAACCTAAACGCTGATAGGACACTCAATGCTGGATATATACGCAATATCTAGATCTCGTGCACAGTTATGAGATAAAACATTGTAATAGAAAAGTTTAGAATTCATATTTTTTCTGTTTTCTAAGATCTTTCTTTTCAACAAAATCCAAGATATGCATATGCTCCTCATGTTTTAGCTATATTGGGCACCCATTTGAGGAAAGCTAGAACTAGCATCGTTAATCTCATGCTAGCTACTCAATAAACGTACTTGTTGAATTAGAAAATATGTTCATTATGCCGTATTTTATGGTTAAGCCAAATAAAATTTCTCATTTAAGTAAGACTCTACGCCTGGATAACAGCCGTTTGCACGTTAAATTTGTGGATCTGATTGAATCTATGATATAAAATAAAAGGCTTCTGAAATTCAAACTTCATTCTTGGATTTCCTAAATTATTGACCAACATGGTCTTAAAGTGCCCCTTTGCTTGATGAAATTTTTAGACTGAAATTTTTCTGACTCTATGCCTCTGACATTCAATCTCTTTGAGCATTTATTCTGGGAAATCTGTAATTGTAAATTCTCTCTGCTCCTTTAAGATGCAAATCCTTTTAAAAGTCTCCTGCCAGTTTTACAAACCAGGAATGCCTTTCTTAGGACCTGGGAGCCATCCCTTCGAAATGTGATCATTGAGAAAGAGAGTGCCCCCACCCTTCAGTCTCTGTAGGAGGATAGGAGCCCAACTTTAATGGGGGTCGACTAGCAAACACAGGTGCCTAATCATAGAGCAAAATATTTGCAAACTGAAAAATATCTCAGTGTACTAAACACACCCCCATTGACCAACGTCCCCATACAGTTATTTACTCCAGTACATTGCAGAAGCTTACTCCAGCATTTAAAAACTTACCTGCCCCTTTTTTTATCAATGGGTTCAGCTCAACCTTAGGTCTGGTCTCTCTCTACTGCAGTAGCCATGAATAAAGTTGTCCTTGACTGTTTAACTTTGTCTAGAGCAACTTTTCTTTTGATAATATACTAATTTATATTTGCTCCAAAATATTCTTGAATAAAATTAGCCTAGTTCAAAATAAATTGAAATTATTTATTTAATTTCTACTAAAATCAGTTTTTTTGTCATAAATACATATATAAGCACCCCTTCCATTTATCATCTAATGAAAGTATTTAACTGTAGATTACCAATTTTGCATTTGATGTATAAATTGTTGATAGATTTGAGAATCATACTACATATATTGCTCCAAGATAACATTATAGAAAACCACAAATTTTGCAGCATTCCCTGAAATCAACTAATGGGTTCAATTCTTATTATTTATAGAGGTGATATCAGGTGTAATCAAAACTACGTTTCATCATGGGAAGAGGTGTAGTCAATATTTCTTTGACAAAATATTGTATTGGACTAACTCTCAATGGGATTATTTTCAACTTTTAGTTTATCTTTGCCAACACATATTTCCTGGGCTTGAATGTTGGCTATTATGATAGGAGTATGAGGAATAGTATGAAAATAGGCTATTAAATATTATAAATGAGATGAATATTATAACTATGGGCTATTAAAGTAGTTAAGTCATTTTTATAACTAGTAGCTGAATAAAATATTAACCTATTTGTATATTAACTCTTAAACCCTACTGTTACGTAGAACATGAGGTATTTTGATTCTTATCCTAATTATGTGTGTATATACACTGTATATATAGTATGCTTAATACATATAAATATGGTATAATATACAGTATATTATTTACACATGAATACACAAATATGTATTTAATATTTTATTTATTCAATATGAAGTCAAACAACCAAACTTAATTAGAAAATAAAATATATAAACTACAATCTGAAATTTCTTTAGTCAGGTGCACACAATTTTTATATGACTTATTTAGAATCTATATAATTTGTAAATCTATATAATTAAAATTTATTTAGAATTTTTTTTATAACAAAGTAGCAATCTGCACTCTTAAAAAATCAGAATGTCACCTACTTTTTTCCTATCTGTCATAACCTCTCCTCAAGAACAACTATAAAAATCTAAGCAATAATTTGGGATAGAACAGATTTTAAGAATGCTGCAAAAATAACTTTGTAATGTACTCTTAATTCCTCTAGCACATGTTTAAAGTCTTCAAGATATGCAATCACCTTGTAAAATTTCAGAAAAAGTTCCTCCTCCTGACTCATCTCATTGAAAAGTATCACCATGTAATCTATCATATAAAAATTCAGAACAACACCCTTAAAATTTAAGGAAGAGGATAGTTTCAAAAAATTATAGTCTTTTGGGAAAATAGCCAAAAAACTTTTTTTAAGCTATAGATTTTTCACAATTATTATAATAAATTAAATACATGCCATTGATTAACATAAAATAATTATTAGATGTTTTTTCAGTGCTTAAAATTCTGGTGAATAGATTGAAATACAGACTGATTTATGAGATTGAAATCATTATAATTTTTTTTGACATACACCTAAAGCAAACACCACAATCTATGTATATGTGGTTTGCATTGGTTAAGTGTTTTTAGCTATAAGCAATAGGAACCCAAACTTAATTATTTTTATAAAGATC
>NW_011888794.1:3671387-3676249 GCF_000151845.1 Pteropus vampyrus
AAATATATTTAAATATAAATTATTAGTTTTAAAATTATGAATTTATAAACATAAGGTACATGTTCTCTTTAACCACTTTAGTTTTTCTTAAGATAACTTTTATGAAAACTTACATATGTTGTCATACTCTATTTATAAAAGTGTTTGCTATTACATAAGTAATGAAATTATTAATTTTATGAAGGTAAGGGGACTATTTGATCATGATTGCACCCCGGATATAGAAATATTATATGTTCTCAACAATTTTTTTTAATTGAATAATTTTTCAATTTAAGTCCAAAAATATTTTTGAAGTACCTCTTTTGCACTAGGCAGTGTTAGCAAATGGAGATACAGCAATACTTAGGACACAAGTCTTGCTTTTAAAGAGCTTAAAGATAAATATGGTGGTAAATCACTGCCTCTGCTGGTTTATAACTTGGCAGATAACGAATGGAAAACATGAGCTAGAAAGTATTTGATTAAATTATTGACTTGCTGAATTTGTGGAAGTATGTACTAACATAGGTGTTGCACAGCTTAGGTCGATGAAATATTATGAATCAATAAAATACAATATTGCTGAAGGAGGAAATATGTTTCTAATGATTACTGCTGTGTTTATGCTGAATATGCCTCTACACCACTGGCGGTGTTATATATGTCTACACTCAATCATTTCCGTTATAGAAATAAGGGTCTGAGCTGCGGCCCCTGTTCCATTCTCAGTTTGAAATTCCAAGTGGTGGTTTGCTTCCTTCTTGTATCTTGAAAGGTCTTATTACCTGCAAGTTAATTTGTATTCAGTAACCCTGTAGTATACTTTTACATATGAATTATTCACAATTTATGTACTTATTATGAGCTAGGATTCAATTTAGTACTAATATATTTTGTTACTATATACTGACCAATCAAATATTTCCTTAGCTCTATTATTGTTTTTTTTTTTATTATTTTACTTCAAACTGCAGTTCAGATTTTGTATTAAAAAATGACTTTCCAAATCATCTTGGATATTAGTCTTCAGAAATTGCTAGAGAATCAAATTTGATAGAAAAATATACATCATTTTATTCTACCCATTTAAGCCATATTTAGCCAACGTGAACACCTACATTCTTATCTCCCTTAATAAATTTCATATTTCAGAATGACAGATTAATCCAACCAAAGGCAATACTAAGACATCATGAGATTTATTTGCTAGAGACTTTTTCTGGATATGCCACAACCCTAAACAATGAGACAAACTTTCCTGGGAACAGCAATTCCCAGGAAAATGGGAGTAGAGCTGCATCCCCAGGGCCTGAACAGCAGGGCACTTCCAGATGAGAAGCTGTGGCTTTTTAACTGCATATGCACTACCCCTTCTTCCTACCACAATAAAAATAAACATTTCTAAAATATAGAAATCCTTTGTCAACTAGAAAATTGAATAATCTGAATGTGTCTAAAGCTACATTCAATTTTTCCCCCAGATATTGTCAAAACATTTCTTTTTATTAAGGGAGTCATCTATATAGGGCAAGCCTACTTCCAAGGAATTTATCTCCATTGAAACAGAGCAATCTGTCTCATAGATCAGCTTCTCTGCTAGACTTGACCTTTAACTCTGATTTTGACTATCCCTGGAACTGACTGTGAGTCTCAGTGACTGTGTTTACTCATTCCTTGCACCCATCCTGGCCTGGGTGACTGCCTACACCTGATTTCCATCACCTCCCACAGCCTGGCTATGCTGTATCTCATACCAGTTCCCTGACATGCACCCCACTTCCTATCAGACAATAACACAACACCAGTGCTTATTTTTAGCAGACACCTTATGTTCTTTATGTACAGATTACATACAAACTGTTCTGCTCACCTTGTCCTCTTGTAATTGATATCATCAGTTAACAGAAAGACAAACTAAGTAGAAATTGAAGTAAGAGTTTTTATGAGGTTCTCTGAACTCATCTATCTTAATCTGATGAAAACTGAATCTATTGACCTTCAAATGTAAGATATGCACCTTTGGTCTTCTTTTCCTAAAAACTGCCTTTGGTTGATAAAGCTGTACTACTATTCTAGCATTATTTCATCAGAAAAAAATACTATTTTTTATAGAATAATTGAAATCATCGGTTACTTTATTAAGAATATTCATTTGATGATGTTCACAAATGGCTTATAGTCTTTCTGTGAAAATGACAATATTTCTGCTTTTAGATTATACTTTGAGGAAATATTTCAGTAGTAAAGAATAGTAAAGCTATTTTTAATCCAAAGACATCAATTACCTATTCCATATTTTTTTGTTAACTTTGAGAGCATATTAGCCAGAGTATGGCTAACTATTCCTACAAATTAGTTTGGCTAAACTCATTTTAGACAGATCTTAAATTTTTGGTGTTTTATGCCTTTAGATTTTTTTTTTTAATCTTCACCTTGATCATTTATAAAAGCTTTATATAATCTTGTTAGAATGGAAATCAATTAAGGACCTTTGGTTGAGTAAATATTTTGTGTGTGTGTGTGTCTGTGGTTATATGAATTCTTCACTATAAATGGAGGGGAATGTTCTAATGGTGTAAGGCACACTGTTTACATGCAAATCAATCATGGGCAGATAAACTTTTATTTCTAAATTTTAAAAGTCACGGGGATTGTACATCTCTTACTTTTTAAAGCAACAAAATTATTTATAATTCAGTAAATAAAAAGTATTAACCATTAAATTTTAATTTCTTATCCTGATATTGTATTTTCACTCCAAAAATACTTAAACTGAGACCTTTATGATTCTTTATCAAGTAGCTTAACCCAAAAACTTGGAAAGTACTAGAAAACCCAGCAATCAGTAATAATCACCAGAACAGAAATTACTAGTAAACAAAGTTTAAATGGTTGTTTTATCAATCTTGAAAAATTAGTAAACCCTAAGAGAACAAGTATTTTTCTCTCACCTTATTGTTTAGGATCAAGTGGGAACCCAGACAAATACATTACAATTAAGAAGGGTCTGTCAATTTTATCTTTACCATTCAGTTGGGATTAATATTAGACTGGCGAAGGAGGAGAGATATATTTTTAGGTGGCAAATTTGTTCAGTTATTAAAAGTATAACCTTAGATTGTTTCTTCCTTTCCACAAACTAGACTGTCACTACTCACATTAAGTGTAAATAGATTTTGCTTTTGCTTAGTGACTGTGTGTAAGCAGAGTGTGACTTTCCTGGGACGCCTGCCCATTATCCTTTGCTTAAGGTCTAGAAAAGAATTCAATACGTAGTGACTGATAAAATTATTCTTTTTCCTACCTCCAGAAAAAAAGGAGAACTGTTCCTTAAAGAAGAAAATGGAATGTCTGCTTCTTAAGCAAGTTTTTTAATGAAGAATTACACCTTCCTATCTTTTTTGATTACAACAGCCATATTTGCTTTATATTATACTGTTTTTACCCACTATATGTTATATATAACTTTTGTATGTCACTTTATTTGATGCTATTAGCACTTTCTTCAATGTTTAAATGAGGAAATTGAGGCAAGGATAGTTTTTGAGAGTAGAGGTTACTAATTTACTTCCATCTCTGAGATATAAGATATTTCTAAGGTCATAAAGATAACACTGTGTCTAGCACCTAAAAGAGACAGACTGTATGTTTGATAAATGTTCCTTGCATATAAGATGCTCAGCTTCTTTTAGAAAATAAAGCTTTCTTATGTTAGTTTATCTGCTTTCAGTACTGTACCATACTGTTTCAAAATCTCTTCTTTATCCTTAAAAACAATCTGCTGAGTAATTCCATTTAATATTGAAAAAAAATTCCCAAATATATTTTCTTGAGAATTCCTATCTCTTCTCATTACATCACCACCTTCTGACTAATCAACCAAACCAGAAACCTAGAAGTCCTTCTTTTTACCTTTTTTATTCACTTTCTATGAGTCAATACTTAGTCTGATTTTATCTCCTGCCTTCCTCATTATCTTCAGCACAATCTTTGCTTGTGTTTAAGATGACTTGTCAGAGTATTGCAGAGTCTTGATGCTGACTTCCCTGTTCACAGTCCTGAACCACCTCAAACCAGTCTCAAACCACCTCATCTTTATATTTCTGAACAAGTTGGCAAACTATATCTCAGATTTTGTTGTGTCAACCTTCAATGACACCTCATTTCTTCCTAGGAGTCAAGGCCTTCCAGGCATGACTTTTGCCTTCACTGACAGCAACATTATCCTGTTTTAGTGCATTCTTATGCTAACTCAAATTCTTTCTCTCTCTAAAGCTTTGCCATCTAGTTAATTCCAAATCTCTATCAATATTGAATTTAAGTTATATTTTCTGGAAATTTTCCAATTCCCCCAAATTTGGAAACTCTCTTCTCCTTTCCTAAAGAATGTACATCGTAACCCTTAACCTTACCATATTATTATTATTTCTTTTATGGTGACATTGGTTAATGAAATCCAAGAAGTTTCAACTGTACACTTTAACAGAAAAGCATATATATGTTTACTCTGTGTGTTCGTCTCCTATAGTTAGATTTCTTTCTGTCACCACATATTAGACCCCTTTTACCCTGTCTACCTCCTCCCTCCCCTCTTTTCCTTACCTTCTGGTAACCTCTAGTCTACTGTCCATGTCCATGAGTCTCTGTTTTATTATTTTTAAAATGAATGGTTTCTGTGTCTGAACATTCTAATAAATATACCTTGAAAGTAGTAAACCTAACATACTTTCTGGTATACTGTAAGCAAACTATAACATTTCATGCAATCAAATATAGCTAAATTATACGCTAACACACACAAAAAAAACAAAATACAACAAGGTAATTTCTCTGAAATTGTTAAGTTTACCATAACTGAGCATATATATTTTTAAGTTTTA
>NW_011888794.1:3679273-3679624 GCF_000151845.1 Pteropus vampyrus
CTATCATTAGTGCAAGACATGAAAATAATATCATCAGCCTGGAGCATGGAATAAGTAACAAGGTTTGTGCTTGAGGCTGACTGGGATGGGGACAGAACTAACTGGGGTGTCTCTGGCAGGCTTTTCCCACACAGTGTCGAGGGAGACCCAGAAGACTAGGTTATTATAATCGAGGGGAAAAGTTCTTAGAAAATAGCATTTGGGAGAGAATTAGAAGAGGTTATCTGTGAAGGGGAGTTGTTGGATTCAGAGAGCGGTCAACACATACTATTACATCAATGTTCTCTTCCCTTCCTAAAGTCATCAGTTGCTGTATAATCCAAAAATTCAGCTGAAGCCTCTCCATCCACA
>NW_011888794.1:3679674-3680404 GCF_000151845.1 Pteropus vampyrus
GTCAACACATACTATTACATCAATGTTCTCTTCCCTTCCTAAAGTCATCAGTTGCTGTATAATCCAAAAATTCAGCTGAAGCCTCTCCATCCACATTGCCAGGCAAGTAGTTAACATACCAGGGGATATGAGCTCACAAAAAAAAAAAAAAAAAAAAAAAAAAAAAAAAAAAAAAAAAAAAAAAAAAAAAAACCTGAACATCTAAGGAGTCCACCCGATATATTAAAATATTAAAAATGAAACAATCTGTGGAATCTGAACTAGTATTAGTGAACCAAGCCAAATGAAATTTATTATCAAGGCTTTAAATACTCTAAGAGAGATAAGAGCAGAAATAAGATATATAGAGCAGGAAGAATTAAGTTGAAATACTGAGTATGATAAATGCAATAAATGAAAAACTTAACTGGAAACTTGGAGAGCTCAGGAACATTTTTAGATAAAAAGAGGTAGAAAGTATAAAAAATATCCTGGAAATGAAGGGTAGAGGTAGAAACATTAGTATTCATTTAAGAAGAGTCTTATGAAGAGGAAAATATAATTTGGGAAAATATTTAAAGACAGAATATTATAGAATTAAGGAAAATGTGAGACTTCAAATTTAAAATTCTGGGCAAGTACAAGGCAAGTTAAATAATAAAACTACACTTGTAATCAATAAAGTGAAATTTAAAAACATGAAATGACCATTTGAAAATCTTAGTTTCCTTACAAATATACAAGAAAAAAA
>NW_011888794.1:3680454-3681884 GCF_000151845.1 Pteropus vampyrus
AATAAAACTACACTTGTAATCAATAAAGTGAAATTTAAAAACATGAAATGACCATTTGAAAATCTTAGTTTCCTTACAAATATACAAGAAAAAAATTAACATCAAAATTCTTAACAGTGAATGAAAATAAAATTTCTAGTTTTTGAAAAAAAATCTTCTAATTTATGTTTATGTAACCTATTATACAATGTGATGGAAAGTAAAGTAGTAAGGGAAACTAGACCTTTTAAATAATAGCAGCAAAGTATTGCTTTCAAAAGAATTTTTTTTTTTCCCTTGGAAGAAATAGCCTACCAAAAGTATAAGTAAATCACAGAAGCTCTATGAGATTTTTAAATTAAGCATGTGAAATAAAAATATAATAAAATAGTCTATTTAAAAATAAAGCAAAATAGTATATTGATAAGAATCCAGAATTAAATTCTGGACAATATCAGCATGGTAAACTGTGGACAGGCCTAAGAAAGACCATGAATAAGAGAGAGGTCACTCGTTTCATTTATCGAGATAATAAAAACACTGGCAAGCTTAACAAATTGAATAATACATTATTACATATACATATGAAACAATATCCTGTTACAGAACTATAAATATCTAATAAAGTCTTAATACTTAATATAGAAAGGTAAACATGTATTCTATAATCACAAAAAAATAGTTGAAAAATTATAACAAATAAAAACTGAGAAAAGGGAGAAAAAGAGAAATAAATGTATGAGAAATAGAAACTTTGAATAAAAGTCTGAAACAACTGTAAAAATAATAATTGAATCAATATACATTAATAGAAATGGTACCTCTCACGTTGGTTTGAGATGAACCCCAATACACACAGGAAAATTCAGCAATATATTAACCAGAAGTCTTCAAATGCAAAAGGATTTTGAATGTAAAGGATAAAAAGTTACAGCAGGGGAATAAGACCTAAAAAAAGAGAGACGGGAGAATTTTACATTTGTGGTATTGTGATTCATAATAAGAAATATATACTTGGTCTTCCTCTCCATTTCTGACACTCAGCTCCCAAACCTCTTGGAAGTTTCTAAGTGATGAAAGGCAACAATGATGTCCTTTGTTATGTTAATTAGGTTACTTTTGGACCCCTTCCCAGGGTGGTGGCTGGTTGCCAGTAGGAGCCAACTACACAGTAAGTTAGAGGACTGGAATTTCAGTCTCACTCCTTGATGTCCCGGGAGGGGCGAGGGCCTTGAGATTGAATCAGTCCTCAATGGCCAATGATTTAGTAGATCACGATCCCAAAGGACAGCTTGTCAGCACTATTTTGGGAGAGCTTCTATGTTGGGGAACCAGAACACTTCCATGTGCCACTGTGCTGAGCCCCAAGCTCCATGAAGACAGAAATTGTTTGTTCAAGATCTTGCCCTATGTATCTCTTCATTTGACAATTAATTCATATCCTTTAATAT
>NW_011888794.1:3681934-3691927 GCF_000151845.1 Pteropus vampyrus
TTATAAAAGATTAAGTATGGATTGGATTTTGGCTTGAATGTAGAAATGAATATAGACATATATAGAAATAGTCACAATATATACAGATGTATATGCAAAGTTCGGCTTAGCCAACGGGCCAGAAATACCGTTTTTTTTGTTTTTTGTTTTTTTTCACTTCTATGAAAACAAAAACATAGTGGAAAAATTAACCTTAAGGCAAAATTAAATTCTTACTTATTATCTATTCAGAATTTAAACATATCTATTGCTTAGCTACCAAAACCAGAGGTTTTTTTTTTTTTCAATATTATTACCATAAATTCTCAAGCAAGAGGTTCTCTAATTGCAATCCAAATGAAGTATTTAAAAATTGGAGTAATTTTCACAGAAATATAAAATTTCCTCTAAATTTCAAGATGCACTCTTAGTAAAGTATAAAGATTTCCATGTTTGTGTTTGCTTAAAAACTTCAGTGCATTCATTCAACAAAATTGGTTTATTTCCTTAAAGACTATTATAAATATTTTCATTAAAGTTTCATTTACTTCAACATTTCTTCTAAGTGTTTCTACTAAGGAATTCTTTAATAAGGAAGCATCAGTTTTTAAAGCAAAACTCAATATGCTTATTGACACAATTTTGAATGATGGTTAATTTCTGAATTGGTGAGAAATACTTCGGTTTTATGTGCTCTAGCATCTCTTCAATTGCAGATGATATCATTGGAGACCACAGATGTGCCTAAATATTAATAATAACAGTCACTGCCTATTCAGAGAGTATGTGCATAATTTGGTAGAGCTTAATTGCAATACGAGATATATAACCATTCGTTTATCTATGAAAACCAAATAATACTGATTCAGAGAAGCATTTCATTAGCTTGCTTGGCAGTGCTTTTAGAGAGAATCGGTGCCAGATGTGGACACAAAGGAGAAGAGCAGAAATTAAACCACGGAAATTCTTGGCTACCGTATACTCTGCACTTGTGCCTAAGGATATTGCTTGCTGTGCTTTTAATTTTTAATATGTATATACTTTGTCATCCTCCATATATATTCTCATGCTAGAAACATTCTATTTGTTCCAAATACTACATCCTAGAAAATTTAAGTTTTAAATAATTTCTGTGTTGTGAAATAATGATGTAATCATGGAATTAGATAATACGCAATGAACTTTACTTCATAATATTTATATATCAATTTGTATTGTTTTCTTCATTTTGGAGATTATATCCAAAACTTTTTGACAAAAAGCTCAGTATGTAAACCTGTTATTCACTTGGAATATAATAATTTCTCCTAATTTTATCTGTGATAACTGTTTTGGCTTTAAATGGAAATAATATATGGATAGGCACAAAAAGAAATTACAAATACATCTATACCTAATCACAAGATACTCGAATATGTTTCAAAACTTAGTTATTAAAGTCATAATGTTATATAATGATAAATTCAATAGATAATCTTATTCCATATTTGAAAAGAAGTAATAGGAATATTATATAAGAAGAATATGTAATTCCTTGGATTATTTTATAAATTCAAACCACATAATTCAAATTAAAAATCCATTCACATAATCACCAAATTTTTAATACAGATATTTAAATTGGTAAATAAAATGGAACAATAGCTTTCATATCTGGATGTAAATCAGAATTAATCAGACATTATTGAAAAATATAAATTTTCTACATCTTTCAACAACTGAATTACAATCTTTAAAGTGTGGAGCTCTAAAACATATAAACTAATAGTTCCTTGGCTGATTTTCTTCATAAAGTAGAGTACAATTAACATATTTTCTGATTGGTAGTGCTTTTAGAAAGAATTTAGAGAGAATATATATGGAAGACGAGTATGTTTATTGACCTTCGTTTGGACACATTTAATATGCTCCAGATTTTTTTCTTAGTGTTAAATAATTCCATGCTTTATGACTGCTGCTAGATTTCTCTAAGAGCTTTATCCCCTGTAGAGCATAAATATAAATGGTAAAACTTACAAAGAGTTACTCTATCCAACATCTGAAAAGTAATAGACATGAATATTATATTACAATAGACTTTCATATAGCCTTTGCAGACTAATACAATTGTGTGTGTGTGTGTGTGTGTGTGTGTGTGCGCGCGCGTGTGTGTGAGTGCCCTCCAGATTTGTTTTTCCATTCATATATGTATAATTTGAAAAAAATCATTGGTGGTTGCACTAAAACTGCCTTTTACTACTTTATATTCATTCTGTTTTATAATCATGTGACTCAGCATCCATTTGCAGAAAAAAAAATGAAATAATGGTATTAAGTTAAAGTTTTATACTTCCTTTAAACAATTTAATTTTGGCATGTTTTAAGGCAAGCAGATACATTACACTTCCAAAATACCTTAGCTATTATTCTGAAATTAACTAGACTACTTGAAATAGAAAAGTTAAAATATATCTGTGACTTAAAAATAAAATGATAGCATGATTTATTTTGTGCCAGGGTAGAACTGATAAGGTACACCTGGTGTGAAAATCCGATGCTTAGCTAATACAAGTCACATCAGGAATATCGGGCTCTCTGAGCATCAGATGTTCTCATGCCCGGATTATCGTGGATCAGATCTTCCTGCAAATAGCGCTGCAAGATTGATGAGGCAAAACTAAACAACTGAAGTATGCAGATGTTAAAACAGTGAAGCGACACTCAAGGATTCTCCCTGTTAACATAAGGAAAGACTAGAACCTTGTGATAAACTTTTCAAAAAGAAATTAAATATTGTATTTTGTTGTCGACCTGGGCCAATCAAATGTGTGAAGCTGCTAATTGATTTGTAGTTAAACTCAAAGGGCAAAATGCTATTAATTTTTATATCTTGTTTAATTTCTTCATTTTGGAGTCAGGAAATATTAAAGGGAGTTCTGATTTCTTGTGAGTATGAGGAGAAGTCAATGTCTAAGAAAAGTATCTTAGGGTTCCCAAACGTTACCCCACCCCATCTCATTCTTCTATTCAATGACAAGAATACAGAAGTCAAGGTTCTCCAAAGTAACAGAACCAACAGAATAGAGACTGATGTATAGAAATAAATTTATTATGAGAGATTGGTTAACGTGATTATGGAGGCTGAGAAGTCCCATGATCTGCTGTCTGCAAGCTGGAGGCACAGGAAAGCCAGTGCTATCATTCCAGTCTGAACTCCAAAAATCTAAGAACCATGGGAGACAGTAGTGTAAATCCCAGGTTGAGTTCAAAAGCCAGATAATTATGAGAGCCAATGTCCAAGAGCAGGAGAGGATGGATGTCCCAGCTAAGCCCTTTCTCTCTTTTTTTTTAATTCTATTTGAGGTCTCAGTAGGTTAGAAGATTTCCACCTGCATTGGTGAGGGTGATCTTCTTTACTCAGTCCACCAATTTAAACTTTAATCTCTTCCAGAACCACCCTCACAGACACTCCCAGAAATGTTTTACTTTCTATCTGTGGATCTCTTAGCCCAGTCAACTTGACGCATAAAATTGACCATCACAGAATTTTACATTGTTATTAGATATATAACACCTAGATTTTTCTTTTGAAGTTCCATAAAACAAATGCAACTTTTGAAAAGATGTGAGAAAGCCAACAGGTTAGAGAATCACAATGATTACACCTCTAAGCACTGGCCTGCTATGAAAGATTGGACCAAATTGACAACATCTATACAGTTTGACTTAGTTGAAATTCCAAATCTAAATCTTATTTCATGTGTTAATTTTACTAACATTTGATAAATTTCTAGGTATATTTCTCATATAAAAGATACTATAATTAATACATTATAACATTTCAACTTAAAGGATACTACTATACATTGCATATATGACAAATAAATCACGTTCTTATTTCCTTTGTTACTGACAATAGCTTCCATGTCCATAGTTACAACCATTTCCTGGGGTAGGTACCTATGTAAATCATTACCTGTTACTCCCGGGATTAGGTTATCTTATATGGCAAAAGGTGCTTTCAGATGTAATTAAAGTTGCTAATTGTAACCTTAATTTAAACTAATCTCACTTTAAAACAATGTGTTATATAAATGAGAAAGTATCGTCCTCTCCCCATCCTACTCCCAACCCACATCCAGCCCAGGAGATGACAATCTTAGAAGGGAGATTAATTAAAAGGTTAACTACCTGCTTAACTATCAAAATTAGCTCAGTTTTGCTAAAATATGTTTGTCAAACCCTGAGGCCAACCCTTTTCTATCATTGGAATGGTGCAGTGGACTTCCTCAGTCACAAGTAACCTCACACACTATTAATTAGCACTGCTTGATGAGAACCAGCTAAGCTTCCCTTATAGATACAGGTGATGAATACACCACAGTACTGGCTAATTCAAGGTGCTGTTGGATTATGGTCTATCACAGATATCTTGGTTTAAAAAAAGGGGTAATAATTATCACCATTTCACCAGTTCTCCAGTATGACCTGTGCTTAAACCCACTCTTAATGAATAAGATGTTAACGATAGACAGACTGTAGAGTTAAATAAGCCAACTGCCTTTATTAGAGCACCTCTATCAGATCTCATCACATTACGTATGACATTTAAAATAATATGAGTGAATGATATGAAATTATAGATTTGGCTAACATGTTCTATTCAATACAATTTAATAGGAGAGAAAGGCATCTTCATCCAATACCCACATATTTTGCTCCACTAAAGACCTGAGCCTGTTCCCAAGAGGTATAATTAATTGCCCACAGAAAGGATAACACCATTAGAGCGACACCCGAGGGACAATCAGGTTGCTTACTGCCAGCCATAGATGACCTCTGATTTTAACCCCTACTCTATTGCCGTGCCTGTTCCTTGCCTGAGACATTCCTGCTCTTGCCAATTTCAACCACAGAGCTTCTGATGTGTCACCCTAACCCTACATTACTTCTCGGCTGCTAAAGCTAAAGCCGTGGGTCTGTGAACATGTTAACACGTTTTATTACCTGTTGGTACGTAACACCAAATTGTGCAGGTGGTTACTACAGGGATCGAAATAACACTCTGCTGACTAACCAGACAAAACAAGTCAAAATCTTCTCTTTTTTTAATTCTTTCTCCTGGTTTTTCTCCATTAAACAGGCAGACTGGCTGCAAATGGTCTTTAAAATCCTAGTTTGTGCCCTGAAAGGAATCTAGGTCTCAGAGATGCTTTATTACTGGCTCCAAACTCAAGCATTACAAAATAATGTACAACTTAGATTATAATAGAACTGGGGCCAGGGGATAAATTGTATATAAACAAATGAAAGACAGCCTTTACATATGTACCTCCAAGGTGTTCATTTCTTCACTGAAGGCTGAGGCCTGTTAGTTCAAAAACCTGCTGGTGTCAAACTCAAATTTTTATACATCAATTATTTTAAAAATAGCCAAAATAAGCAAATTTTAGGCATTTACAGCCCATCTGCTTTGCATATTCCAAGAAACGGTCACCCCACAGGTATTATACATAGGTAAGATAGGGCCTTGTAGTTATAAGACCCCAACCCACTGCTGCTCTCTGAGCCAGAGACTCTCCGCCTTCCTGTGGAGGGACATTACCTAGACACATAAGCAAGCCTCCTCTTTGATCTCCCTCTCTCTCCATGGTTTCTTTGCCATAAGCTTCTAGAAAGTGTTATGCAATTCTACTCAAGCATCACCCAATAAAGCTTGATGTACTACCTGTCTTCGTCTTATCTTTTTTGATCACCCCCAAATCCCTCAAACTCCCTATATAAAGAGATTTTTGTAGATTATCAAGATGGGCCCAAAGTAATCCCAGGAGCAGTCAAAACCAGAACTTTCTCCCAGCTGATGGCAAAAGACAAAGTCAAAGAGACTTTGCAGAGGGAGAACTAAGAGAGGTTTGAAACATGAGGATTTGGCTCACTGCTGCTCATTGCTGGCTTTGAAGATAGAAGATACCACAAACCATGAAATACAGATAGACTCTTGAAATTGAGAAAGACTCTTGATAGACAGTCAGCAAAGAAATGGGAACCTCCGTTCTACAACTGTCAAGAACTGGATTATGCCTAAAACCTGAATGAGCCTGCAGAGGTTCCAGATAAGAGCCCAGGCTGGACATCACTTTATTTTGGCCTTGTGAAACCCTAACATAGCACCCCTCAAAAAATCCTGACTTCTGTCCTACAGAAATATGACACGATAAATGAACATTATTTTTAGCTGATAAATTTGTGGTAATTTTTACAAAAGAAATAGAAAAGTAATAAATCTCCTTCCCTAAATCTTTACATCCTTTCTAACTTTCTACTTTTATCTTGAAAATCCAACATTGGTTAAACTCAACATCTTGGCACACCCCTCACACTGTATCTTTCCCATTACAAATGAAACCTCCCTTGACTTTGTATTTTCTCTTGCAACACAAAAGCCAACTGATTCATTTTTATTAATCCAATGAAATTAATATCGTCATGTACACCAATAAATCTGTTTGGTAAAATCCATATATCCTTGCTTCGAGATTATCTTAACCAGCTTCTCTGCAGGATTTAACACAACTGATCACTCCATTCTTAAAACATGTCTTTCGCTTGGCCTCCAGAATCTTGTAATTTCCTTACTGCTTTTTGATTGGTCATTTATTCTGTGTCCCTTGTTGGTTATTTCTTTTATTTCTTATTTCAAAGTGCTCAAATGCCTTAAAACATGTTCTGAGGTCCTTTTTTATGACTTATTATAATCCTTATTATGTGAAAGGTTGTAAATAATGATTCATTGCATGTGATCTGGAGCCAAACAGCCCTGATAGAGATTCTGGCCTGGTCACTTATTACCAGTGACCTAGGCAAGATATTTAACTTCTCTGAATCTAGTTTTTCTTCCCTCTAAAATAAAGACAATAGTAATGTCTACATTTTAGGCTTGCTTTTTGAAATAATTTAATAAAATTATTTAGAATACCACTTGATATGTGGTGAGAGCCCAGAGCAGGTTATTATTATTAAGAGACATTTTATTTTGCCCTAACTCTATTCACCGTTAATATGTTGATAAAGCTAATATTTATTTCTCTAGTATGAACCTCATCCTTTAGCTTATAATCTCATATTACTGCTTTAGTAAATGTCTTAATTTTAAATTTCTAAAACAGAATTTTTTTTAACTCTAAGAATATCAATTCTTACCTTAGTATTTACCATTTCACTAAGTGGTACCAATATTTATCTGATTGTTCAAGCAAAAAGTCTATTTGCCACTATAAGAACCATATATATATATATGGTTCTTTCAATTATTCATTGACATTATATACTATGAAGACAGTGGGGTGTGCTGAAATATATGAAATAGACATAATTCTGATAGCTCTTCTCTCCAAAAATACATAAAGATAAGAAATGGGAGTGAAAATAACATTTATAACCAATTATCTCAGCAACCCTGAATAGTCAAAGCTGTTAAAATAGAAATTGGGAAGATGTATATTATTGATCATATTACTCTTCGGAAGCTCTGCTTAATTTGGTCTATGCCAAAGTTTTCCACAAAGCTCTTGGCTGACATTCACATGCTTCAAAACTAAACCTTTCCCTGATGAAGAAAAGACATTCACTTGGCACTCAATACCCACCCATCTGCTCCTGCCATTTCCAGCTGCTTCCCTTATGGTCCATGAATTGGGAAGAGTCATAACTATCTAATTTACTTAAAAACGGAAGTGGTATCCACTCCAAAGCATGTTGTTGATACTACATTATGAGTTTAAATTCTTGACTAGAAACGTGTAGAATTTTGATCAATTCTGAGTATTAGTTCTCCAAGGATATCAAACTTAGATCTCATTTGCATTGAGGAAATTCAGTCATTCTATGGAAGACTTTAGGTTCCTTATAGGTTATTCAGCTAAGTTTTATTTCCTTTCCATACAGACTGAATAAAAAAATACAACAAATATTACTGAATATATCATATCAGTAGGAAGGCATTTATCAATCTAAAATATTTAACCAAATATTCACATATTATAGAAGGATATCCAGTGAATAATCACAAAATATTGAGGGTTAAGGGACCTGTGTCATGGGAATTGGGATTTCATGGTGGCAGGAGAATGGATAATTAATACAGGAGTGTGAAACACTTAAGGAGAGATGTGATTTGTTGCAACTTATGATTACACTGAATTCCCAGAGTTCCTCACTGTTTTTCTAGACATGAGGGATAGAGGTCACCAAGACAGAGAAGCAGAAAAAGGTGAAGAATTAAAGAGAAGAGACTCTTAATTTTTCTAAGATTTCACTAAATCTTAGAAATCTTTTACTAGGGCTTGTCTTGCCAAACACAATTATCATTCAGCCTTAGCCTTCATTTTGCCCCTGAACTACTGAATTATTCAGGAGAATCTGGATGAGAACTAAAACCAGCCAAATTGATCATATGTGGTAGGAAAGATTAATAACAAAACCAGAATGCATGTCTATAGTAATTACCTAGAGAGCATGGTATTATATGTCTTGGTTATGTGGTATGTTGAGTATAGTTAGAATAAGCACTTAGGATTAGATTTCACCAAAGCTTCATCAAGCCCATGTTCTCTCACTGGTCTCACAAATGGCTTAAGCCAAACAATTAGAAAATTTGTCTTAGCATTTCCTAATATAACTTTTCTACTGGGAGAAGTATCATTTCAATTAGGAAATGATTGTGGATCAAAACTAGACTGGCAGATGATCCCTGAGATGCTGGGCAAGGAGGATACCAAATATGAAATATGGACACTTTACCTGAAATAAAATAGAAATGATGAAGAAACTCAAAACCTTACTTAGCCCTTGTAACTGAAAATGGAACGAGAGTCATATTAAGGCATTTTTAAAAGACATCTTTTTCACTCACATAATATACAAAGACATAGACATAAGATCTGATCTGAGAATAAGGCAGGGATAATTACTCAGAGATGAGTGTGACTCAATGAGTGACTGGCTCAATTATCTTGCAAATTATGTAGTCATTACATCTCAAAATACTTCTCTGCAGACTGTTCTCTTTAAATGTCTTTTTTCTATATTCCTGACACTGTTGTTTTTAAAATTGAGAATGGTTAATCATGTTTCAGGAATAATAAAAAAGTAGACACCATGGTGATTGGAGGCTAAGATAACAAAGGTCAAATGTTTCAGATGAGCCATATATGGCAGCAGCAATATAAGAGCAACAAGAGCGACTCTTGGACTCACAGTCTGAAATTATAAGGTTAATATTATAAGGTACTAAGAAAAATGAGTTTAAGTATGTTTTATTTCATTTCCTGCCATGTCTAGATCAACAAAAGAAAAACAAATGAATCACATTTGCATTCTTTTTATTCTTTAGTCTTCTTTCAAATACGTATAAAAAAGACCTTCAATAAACTATGTTAATTTAATATACAAAATATACAAAACCATATAGTTTACTAGTGGCATGTATAAGTGCTTTATCTTTCTCAAATTACACAAATAACTATGATGATGCTGTTAGCATACTGAAATAAAGAAAGGTGTTTTTTGGCTAGCTGGCCATTGTTTCATCCCCAAAGCTGAAAGACATCAATATATTGCAGAACTGTAGCATATCTAAGTTGAACTTAGTACACTGAATGGGAAGCTTTGATATTATATATGGCCAAGAATTATATGAACTAGCTATATGCCTCTGATGGAAAAAAAAATGTATGAACATAATGAATTTTTAAAGCACAATCATATATAGCATTCGGTTGCTGAATTCTTGTATCTAAGTAAAATTAACCAGACATGAATGAAGAAGAAATCACTTTGGCTGAAAATCAAGTAAACTTAATTTGCCTGAAAATTCTAACTCCTGTAAGCAGTGTATCTTAATTATGTAAGAGGTGGATAGCACACAGGTTGACTTCACCAATCGAACCTTGTATTTCTTTTGTGTAGTAATTTTACAGCTGTTATACAAGATTCACAAATAAAAACTGTGTATACCTAACTTTAATATGTATTAAA
>NW_011888794.1:3699547-3702000 GCF_000151845.1 Pteropus vampyrus
GGAACCTCCAATTTGTAGTCAAGCGGGTCATAAACAGAGGCAACAACAACCTGAAATTGCAACTAGAGTGAAGTATGGTCTTGTGGAGCTGAACCTTTACCTGTGGAATCTGATTTTATCTCCCAACAGATAATGTCAGAATTGAGGTGAATTCTTGGATAGCCTGCTGGCATCTAAGAATCGCCTGTTGGTGTGGGCAAGCTGCTGTGCACACATTGAAATTGGGTCCGGAAACCCTCTTCAATATTGCAGACACATTATTTTTTATTGTGAAATAATCCTATTGTTAAATAATCCTAAATATCTTATAACTATTTCTCAGTTTATAAATCCATTAGTATAATATAAATCTATTAATGGATTTATAGATTGATTAAAAATAGTTATAAGATATTTACTTAAAGATGCTATGGCATACCTACGGCTATGCTTATGTCTAAAATTAATATATAATCCTATCACTAGTAATACAACAAAAAATAACTTGTTTGGGGATTAGGTCTCATGTATACAATTTTGTTCCCCCATCAAATGAATACTTCCTCCACTTTGTAGCATCTGAGAAGCCACTGTTTGCAGAAATAGAAATATCTAGAGACAAAAGAGCTTCTGAGTAACTCTTTCCACTAATTCTGAGTTTAATTGATTGATAATAGAGTCCTAAACTAGGGTGGGAATCATGAGATAAAAATTCAACAGTAGATCATGGGAAAAAAAAAATTAACTCCCAAATGTTTATTAAGTCTCTGTTATGTATAAAGGAACTTGTGAAGTGTTATTCAGATAACATTTTGTCTGATGCTATGGGAAAACAGATTTTCTAATAAAAATTGAGGTAGTCAAGGAAAGGCATCTCAGAATAGTAATATTTTTACCTGGCTCATATTCGAATAGAAAAAGTAGAAAATAGGTCATTTTGAGTATAAGTAAGAATTCAGAGCAAGAAAATAGAGACAAGAGTTACCTCAGTGTTCATCTCCTTTAGTCGCCTCTCTGAATAAATATATTAGATATTTTTAAATACATATTTCTTGAATATGCAAAATACGCATAGATATATAGCTAACATATGCAGATTCATACATCTCAATCATCTATATGTGTGTAACAGATGCCACTGCATTTAGAAATCTATTAATGTTTCATTGCAGATACAATGTAGGCTTTCAATAGTGCCTAAAATTTGTATTGCATTTCTATTTACCATGTTAATAAAACAATTTGATCACTTAAAGTTATCCCTAGACTTCATCCTTAAACAACGATTTATGTCAATTGAATTGTTGCCTTATTCACTGTTTGTCATGTTTACATTTTTTAATATTATTCAGAAATTTTACATTTGACTGTAGGAACATATCCCAGCCAAGAGCATGCCAACAGGAAGCCTAATAAGCCAGAATGCCCTTGTCTGTATTACATGACCTCACTCCTTGGTAATAAATAGCCAACCTTCTACACTACCACATGGTAAAAATATGGACAAATAAATTGTTGAATTGACAGAATGATGCTTATAGTAATACCATTTTACTGAGTGTGCTCCATGCTTTACTCTTTGAAATAAATTTTGTCAAAGAATAAGTACTCAATTATGAGTTTAAATAACTATTATTTAAAAATTACCTTAGTTTTCATTAGTGAAATTTTGTTTCCTTGTTTACTATTACTAACACATTTACTTGTTTTCATGAAAGTTATCTAACTGAAATTAATGAGGTGATGGTTCATTCTCTAAATAATCATAGTCATGAATCAAACATTTTAATAAGAGCATACAAAGAAAATAGGCTTAACAGAAAAGCCAATCTTATGAAAAGCATAAAAAAAAAAAACCCAAATCTCTAAGTATAGGTTATTTTTATGGTGAGATTCAATGTGATCTAATAGGCTTGTTTGACATTTTAGACTTTTTAAAAAATATGTAGCTGGCAGCCTTATTTGAGAAAAATCCCACAACACAGGGACCTGATAGTGATGCTGATACAACATAATGTTGCAGGTAGGCTTCTGACTCAAGCTCGAGCTCATAAAATTTTTCTCCAAGAGTATGAAAGTGGGGTTTATGAGCTCTGAATAATTTTTGCTGATTTTTGAAGTGAGACTGTATAAACTCAAGAATTTATATGTGGCTATTAATGGTCATGTGCTCATGTCAAAGAAGAGAAATACAGTCTTCTGAGAGAAAGCGATAAAGAGATAATGCTGTATGGCTGAAACAACGAGGTCCAGAGTACATGCTGACAAGAGAAATTAATTGAGAGGCAGGCTTTCCAAGACTTCTGCTGATGGTTTCTGATAGGGTCCCAGCACATTTCCTTTTCTTAGGTACCTCCATAAAGCATGTTGAGAGTTTGTAATAAAATCTCTGTCTCCTTCTGAAAGGAGCTCTTGTTCCTTGCAAATATACAAAAGCAATCAAGACATCTAATTAAAAGAGTGTTTATTATCCA
>NW_011888794.1:3702050-3704424 GCF_000151845.1 Pteropus vampyrus
TGAATAATTTTTGCTGATTTTTGAAGTGAGACTGTATAAACTCAAGAATTTATATGTGGCTATTAATGGTCATGTGCTCATGTCAAAGAAGAGAAATACAGTCTTCTGAGAGAAAGCGATAAAGAGATAATGCTGTATGGCTGAAACAACGAGGTCCAGAGTACATGCTGACAAGAGAAATTAATTGAGAGGCAGGCTTTCCAAGACTTCTGCTGATGGTTTCTGATAGGGTCCCAGCACATTTCCTTTTCTTAGGTACCTCCATAAAGCATGTTGAGAGTTTGTAATAAAATCTCTGTCTCCTTCTGAAAGGAGCTCTTGTTCCTTGCAAATATACAAAAGCAATCAAGACATCTAATTAAAAGAGTGTTTATTATCCACTTGTCTGTGGAATTGGTAAGTAGAATGGTGTTTTGACACTTTATCCATTGTAATTGGATTTTGAGGTATATTGATGCTGTACAGAAGTTTTTTTGTTTTCACATTTGTTTTTGTTTATTTGCTTTTTTAATGGAAAATAGATTAGCTCCATGTAATTTACCTAATAAAAAGCATCGCTAGGCTTGTGTTTCCAGAGGAATCTGGGACTTGAAGGAATTTACAGGTAGTAAATTTTTCTGGTTGGGAATGGAGTGGTGGGTGTTGTGTGAGGTCCCATTGCCTGGAGGCTAAGAGAACAAGCTCTGAATCAAGGATGGCTGGTGTGTGAATCCTGGTCTACTCTCATTAAGTTTGTGCAGTTGAGCAAATTAACTAACCACTCTTTTGTTTAGCTCTCTTATTTATAAAATGTGGGTAAAAAAGAACCTAAGTTATACGCCTCCTGTGTGGGTAAAATGTCAATTGAACAGAAGAGTGCCTGGAATACACCAAGTGTTTAACAAATATATTGTAACTGTCTACACCAGTGAGGGGATTAAACAGAGTGGCCTTTACAAAAAGATGAGGCAGCCAGGTACAGAAAAAGGAGGATTCCACTGATTTAAGAAAGCGAAAGATTTAAAGGCAATGACCTTTGAAAAGATAGATGGAGTAATGCCAAAGACAAATGGTGTCCTTCTGAGTTAATAAAGAGATATCCACCAAAAAGATTATATGGGCATCCTGAACTAACTGTGGAAATAAAATAGAAAACCGATCATATATTTTATTTTATTTTCTATTTGTACTCAGCATGATTTTTTGTTCCTAGTGTACTTCGGCTTAAAATGAGTCACAGAGTTCAGACAGTAACAGTTTGAGTGAAAAAGAGGTAATAAGGGGACAAACGGACTATGGGGAAAGCAGATATTATTAAGGTCTTGTTCTTTCCCAACTCACAACCAATTTATTGCAAATCATATCCACTCTACCTCCAAAATATATCCGGGGTCTGACTTGTCTCCACCTCATCCTCCTCTACGCAGCCATCCTCTTCACCTGACTTATTGCAGAAGCCGACAAACTGGTGCTGCTTTTGCCAACTTTTCATTTACTCTCCCCAGAGTAGTACAAGTGCTTCTTATAAAATCTAATAATTCCATGTCACCCTTCTGCCCCAGACTCTCCAGTGGTTTCCCATCTCACCTGGAACAAAAGGCAGATTCTTTGAAATGGGCTGAAAGGCCACAAGGGTCCTTAGGCAGCTTCCTCTCACCTCATGTCCTATTCTAGACTTACCCACTCCAAGGAAGCGACATCAGCATGTCCTGCTTTGCCTTAACACAGGGAGCAAAACAGACGTTTGAGACATTTGCAGTTCTCTTCCTTAGACCCTGTCTTCTGAAACTTTTCTACTTCCAGATCCTATTCTTTTTGGTCTCCTTATTGGAAAATTTTATATCCACTCTGTATAAAATATTTTACCTGATTTCTCTCTTTACAATATGTTACTCTTTGCATCAAATAATGGTTTACCAGTTCACTGTCAGTTGCCCTCACTAGATTTTAAAAATCATGAGAGTGGTAACTTGGTCTTTTTTTTTTTCAAGGAGACCCTCTGGGGTTCCCTGGACTCAGAACTACACCTGGGTAACCCCCAAATGAGAAAACTGGGATAGTTTAAGGCTGCATGTTTATGGAATCACTAATTCAAATGTTGTGTTAAAATTTCTTTTGATATCTGTGTCCTATTTAGCAGCCAAAAGATTTTGTCCGCACATTTTAATGTGCAAAAATATTTGGTAATTTTGATTTACTTCCCTGAGATCATGGATAACTATGGAGTTTAACATGCTTAAACTGAAACACAAATATGCTAAATAAACATAAAATACCATTTTCCTTTTATTAAGAGCTTCTTTGGGCTGCATTTTATCATAAATGTCATGTCATGTAGTACCAGCTTAAAGCTATTCAGAAGTAATAAGAGAACTTAAACCAGATAAACCAGAGG
>NW_011888794.1:3704474-3706787 GCF_000151845.1 Pteropus vampyrus
CTGGCTCAATTATCTTGCAAATTATGTAGTCATTACATCTCAAAATACTTCTCTGCAGACTGTTCTCTTTAAATGTCTTTTTTCTATATTCCTGACACTGTTGTTTTTAAAATTGAGAATGGTTAATCATGTTTCAGGAATAATAAAAAAGTAGACACCATGGTGATTGGAGGCTAAGATAACAAAGGTCAAATGTTTCAGATGAGCCATATATGGCAGCAGCAATATAAGAGCAACAAGAGCGACTCTTGGACTCACAGTCTGAAATTATAAGGTTAATATTATAAGGTACTAAGAAAAATGAGTTTAAGTATGTTTTATTTCATTTCCTGCCATGTCTAGATCAACAAAAGAAAAACAAATGAATCACATTTGCATTCTTTTTATTCTTTAGTCTTCTTTCAAATACGTATAAAAAAGACCTTCAATAAACTATGTTAATTTAATATACAAAATATACAAAACCATATAGTTTACTAGTGGCATGTATAAGTGCTTTATCTTTCTCAAATTACACAAATAACTATGATGATGCTGTTAGCATACTGAAATAAAGAAAGGTGTTTTTTGGCTAGCTGGCCATTGTTTCATCCCCAAAGCTGAAAGACATCAATATATTGCAGAACTGTAGCATATCTAAGTTGAACTTAGTACACTGAATGGGAAGCTTTGATATTATATATGGCCAAGAATTATATGAACTAGCTATATGCCTCTGATGGAAAAAAAAATGTATGAACATAATGAATTTTTAAAGCACAATCATATATAGCATTCGGTTGCTGAATTCTTGTATCTAAGTAAAATTAACCAGACATGAATGACGAAGAAATCACTTTGGCTGAAAATCAAGTAAACTTAATTTGCCTGAAAATTCTAACTCCTGTAAGCAGTGTATCTTAATTATGTAAGAGGTGGATAGCACACAGGTTGACTTCACCAATCGAACCTTGTATTTCTTTTGTGTAGTAATTTTACAGCTGTTATACAAGATTCACAAATAAAAACTGTGTATACCTAACTTTAATATGTATTAAACTACCCAAGGATCTTGTTAAAATGCAGAATCTGATTCAGTAGATCTGGGGTGGGGCCCGGGACTCTGCAATTCTAACAAGTTCTTAGGTGGTGCTGCTGCAGCTGCTCTGGGAACCCAGTTTGTGCCACAAGGAACAAAAGTATTTCACTGATGTGTTTTGCAGTTATAAAACTACTTTATAGTAAAATTATATAATGAGCTATGAGCAAACATGGAAAGAAAACCTCATACTTTTGAAAAGTTTCCATAAAATCATTACAAAATTCTGTAGATTAATAATCATATCTACATTATATAATGAAAACTAGTGGCCCTTCTTTCAAAAAAACTATTTTAGTATCCTCTAAGATTTTCTAAATTTAGAAAATTATCAAAGAACATTACTTTCATGTGACTTCATTGCTGTAATAGATGTTGATAAGCCTTTTTTTTCTAATGAATAATCACAAAGGATAATTTAATAGGAATAGGATGACTTATCTTTAAATTATAATAACTATTTCCCAAGGCGGGGGGATCATGCTCCTCTGAAATATTGCAGAAACTTAAACACAGAAAATCTCAATGATATGAAATTTTAGTAATGTAATCAAATTATGTCTACTAATACTAAGACAATTTCCAATTATCTTCTGAATAAAATCACACTACACATTATATAGGATGCACAAGTATCATAAGCAATACCCTAATGTGCACATATTTCTTTTTGCACTTATACTTTTAGATAGTTTGTGTACATTATTTCCCAACCATTTATGTATTTTGAATTTGATATATGATGTTCTAATATATGATGTACTATTGTGCTATAAAATTTTATCATGGGGGATCATTTATATCTGGCAGAATAGAAATTTTCATCTCTTCATTGTGTGTATATATATTAGAGACATGGTTTATCACCCAATAAATTATATTTTGATATTATAGCAAAGCCTACCAAGGTAGAAAGAAGTTGAAGAATAGAGAAGCTAAAAGATTTTACCTAAGTACAGCAAAGCTAAAGTTTCAGAGTAGATTTCTTGACTAGCAGGACAATGTTTTTTTTCTTTATTTCAGATGGTAGAATGCAATTGAATACTAATACTTCCTAGTACTGCCAATTGGTGCCTGAAAGAGTATTTCTCCCTCTGACTTCTGGAAACAACTACCAGAGTCAGCTGAAAGCCTTTCTACATGAAAGCATATGCGAGTAAGGAAAGCTGGCTGAGAATAATACATGGTCAGCAGTGGAAGCGCAGAAAAGTAACGTTCACAAGAGTTGGCTGTGG
>NW_011888794.1:3706837-3716967 GCF_000151845.1 Pteropus vampyrus
CTTAAACATAAATATGGTTTTACATATAGAAAGGGTAATTGATCATACAGAAAAAAATTATAAAAAGGAAAACTATTCTAGTGAATACATTTGGCCATGTTAATGAAATTCTTAGTTTTGCAATTTCTCACTACTTATGAATTGGTCTAGCAAGGTAAGTTGCAGATAGCAGTGAAATTTAATAAAACTAACTGCAATGTCTGTCCCTACCATTCTCCGCACTGGAAAGTTCTGCTTAAAAGCTCTTTCAGCCGAAAAAGAAAAAAGAGTATGATTTCTAATATATTTCTCTGAAAAAGAAATGTGCAATTTATATGTCCATTTGCACATTTATTGTAAATGAAGTTTGGAGTGATATAAAAATCTTTATACAATTGTCATTGTCATTTCCATAAATGTCCACATAGAACTTGCTTTGATTTATTATAAGGGAAGTTTGCTTCTTTTTATGAACTGTGGCATCTAAATTTTAGATTTGAAGCAGTATTTTCTGATTTATGTTGGCGTTAATAACATTGACTCTGCGAAAATCACCATTCCCTCCCGGTTGGGCACCACCCTTGAGAGGACAGGTCACGGCGCTCTGACAGCAGCATCCACAGCTGTTCATGCTGACGCAGATTTGAGTGTTATTTCCTTGACAGAGGTCACAGAGAAGCCGAAGAAGATAATTTTATGAGGCATCTGCTATATTTGTGGTTATATTCATTCTTCAAGATTGACCTACAAACTTTAGTTTCTGCAAGAAAATAACATTAAATCAAGATGCAGGGGCTTATAAATGGAAAGCTATAACGAATGAACTTTCATGTGAATGGAATGTTATCTTCAATTGAAAAATCAATATAGTTAAAACTAATAAAAAATGTTGGTTTCAGAAGAGGCTTACATAGAGGTCAAAATGGATATACTGAACTTGAAAACCTTTAAAATGTAATATAAAAAGCTGCTATAGTATACCTAATCCAAGTATACCTCAGTTAGCACACAGGGGTATTGATAGACTTTAGCTAGAATCTCTTCCTTAAAATATATATGTTTTGCTAAGCTAGAGCAAGTAAAACATAATTTCGATACACAATTTTAACTAATTAAAAACTTTTTATCAATGTCTGATTTAAGTGAAATCTATTCTCAAATAATTTGCTATAAATTGATCAGAATCTCAAAAAAACAGCTCACTATTAGGCTCTTTGTTTCTACTCCTAAAGTTTGTTCTTGAGCACCTAACAAGCACCATCAAATAATGCCGGAAGATTATTAGCTTTAGAGTCAGAACTGTGTTCGAACGTTGCTTTTTTTATTCATCTGTGTGATACTGGACAAGCTGGTTAAATCTTTGAGCCTCAGTTTCTTTATATGTAAAATGAATATACCACAAAATGATTCTAGGAAGATTAAATAATAAATTTTCACAAAATCATCTAGAAAGGTATGTGTTAATTATTAGGTATTTATTAAATACATACTGCATACCTTCATAATAAATTTACCTCTAAAAAAAGTACTAGCTAATCTAATTCTAAAGAGAGTTTCAAGAAACCAATATATTTATTCTCATCTATGAACAAATGGCCTACTTTCCTGATTTTTTTTTTCTTATTAATCAGTTTTCTTTAGAAAATAGTTTTCCTTGCCAATATGTGCCAGGTACAAATCTCTCAAGTGCAGATATAATAATAGGTAGGAACAAGGTTTGAAAGGTCAATAGGATTTTGACTTCTTATGAGATATATCAAACACAAAGGAAGAACATAAGTCAAGTAAAAGTTATCTAAAACTGTACCCTACACTTGAAAAATTGTGCGTCCTTCAATTTTGCTTAGGGAGGGAGAAGAGTACGAGAAGTGTACCTAGATCATATATCTTTTGCGTGGTAAACTTGAACTTTATATTGAAACTAATGAGGAAACTTTGAGTGTTTTAAATATAATAGTGATATGCATTTGAGTACAGGATAATGAAATAGCTGTTTTGTAAAATACAGGAAAAATATAACCAATATAACTTGAAAAACTATTTTTGCATACAGAGATAAATAAACTTTCACATCCATGAAAAAACATTTGCAAATTCTTGAACATTTCACACTGAGGGATTGGTGTTACAAGTGAAAAATAATGTAGGGTCTAATGTCTATGATCTATTAGCATTTGGAAAAATAAATAAATTACAAGGATTTGAGATATCTGTCAGGGTATTTATTTTAAATGCAAAGTAAGTACAAAAATATAAAGGGCCTATTTTCTGTTTTATTTTATTTATTTTGTTAATTCAGAAGGCAGTGTTTGTATATGCTCTAAATAATTTTTTAAATTCTCCATAGATATATGTGAATAGTGATTTAACATTTAGAATGTTATAAAAGTTTTTTTAGTTAGAGTTTGATTGTGGTATTTAATTTCTAATTTTATTTGATTGCAAGTATTATGTAACAGAGGCAATATTTTTTATTCACCCTGGGAAATGAAGTGTGATTGTTATTGGATAAGTCCTTCCAAGAACTAAAAATAATTTTTTCTATTTAATCATAAAAATCTGATATAACAAAGGATGACTGATAGTGTGGGAAGATCTGTTATAATTTAAGATTGATAAATGTCCAGTATTCTTTATCCTTTGATCTTCTTGCATCCTATCCTATATTTTCTTTGAGAAATAATATCAATACTTTCACTTAGTCCTATATTGGCTTTTGTTCTTCTGTTAACTTTTCTCAATTAAAATTATTGCTCCCTTATTATTTACTGGAAGATGTATATCTATATTCTTTAATGGTTAATAGGTTTTCAAGCATCAAGCATTTTTGTGAAAAGTTTAATTATTTTTTTCAAAAAATACTTATTTAGCAGTTACTAGGTGCTAGTCATTTTTCTGTTAAACATAGACACAGAAATGAACTCAACATAAAAAAAAAAGCTGTATTCATGAAGCTTTCGCTCTAGCTGAGGAATTCAGAATAACTGGCACATAATTAAAACATGTAAATTTCGTATAGTAAATACAAAAAATACACTAGGAAAAAAATGGAGTAGTAAAAGAGGATTAGGGAATGCCTGGGAAGAGGGTTTAAATTTTATATATGTTTATCGGAGAAGTAAAAATATAATTTTTCTATGAAAACCTTAAGAAAATGAAGGAGATCTTATGAAAGTCTAGACAGAGAAAATAGCAAGTGCCAAGTGCCTGAGGTAGGAGCATGACTCGTCAAACTGGCAAACATATTTCAGTCTGGTATCATCAAAGTAGATTAAGCCACAGAGACTTTGGAGAGTAATGAGGGTTAAATATCCTCTAAATAAATGGGGAGTCTGGAGCAGAGGAGTGATATGGTCTGTTCCAAAGAACAATGTGGAGGCCTACAATGACTATACACAGCATGCGCAGAAGGAGAGAACACGGTTAGGAGGAAATGGATGTGGTTCAGGAGAGCGGCTGGTGGCCTGGATGAAAGTGGTGGTTGTGGAGGTGATGAGAAAGGAGGAATGATCAGATACTGGTTATATTTTTAAAAGAAAGGTAAAATATTTGCTGATGAATTGAGTGTGAGATGTAGAGTTAAGTTTTCATCATAATCAATTGGAATGATATAGTTACTATTTGCTGAATTATATAAGTTTTGACATAAGTTTGAGATACCAATTGATCGCCTATGTAGAAATGTCAAACAGGGGTGAGATGCGAGCTGGTTTGGTTAATATCGGCCCCTGGACTCGAGGAAATCAGTGAAAGAGTAGGTGTATAGAGAGAAAAGAAAAGTTCCCAGGACTAAGCCTTAAGCATAATGCCATGTGAAGGTGGGGAACAATAAGAAGGAAGTCACCTCAAAGCCTGAATAGGACCTTCCAGTGAGGCAGAAGGGAAACCAGGGGAAGGGGGAATTCTAGGAGCCAACTGGTGAAAGTATTCCAAGGAAGACAGATGAATTAGCTTCTTCAAAGCCTGATGACAGTTCAACCAAATGAGAACTGAAAATTGATCATTGATTTATGATTGTCAAAGCCACTGCCAATCTCATCTGCTTTGTTTGACTGGTGGTTATGAAAACTTGAGTGGAGAAGTTCAGGAAAAAATAAAAGTTTCTGATGGTATGATGGGCTAAATACTTGAATGAAACCTGATGTGAAAACAAAAACAACACTGAACGTGTCTAAAATTCTTTGTACAAACACTGATGAGCTTGGAAGAATGCAAAGATGTTAAGACTATGAATGAGGACATGTTGGAACCCAGAAAATTAAACTGAGTTGTGCAGCAAGGATTCACATTCATCTTGAATGCCTTAGATTAACTGGAGAAACTTGAGTGCCACACGGCATCAGGAAAGAGTTAACAGCACAAGACACAGCCAAGGTGAGAAGACTAGAAATACATTTTCCCCATAATGCCAGGGTTTCCAAAAGATACACTCTCAGAGTGAAGTTAAATAAGAAGAAATCTCCTAACCTGCTGAGAATTGTCGGAAAATTCTATTACATTAGGCTATAACTTTGGTTTGAGAAGAAATCATTGCTGGGAATTTGGGACCTCACCTCGGACTTCTCATGGATTTGAGTGACTATTTGTAATACCTGGGTAGTCAAAGAATTTTGAAAATTAGGTTATAATTTATAGAGATACTGGGCTCATAGCACTGCCAGGTCTCTGGCAGAAGTAAATGACAAAACCTTCAAATGACAAAACCTTCTGAAAGAACTTACTCTCATCCAAAGCCAGAATAGTAATTTTACAAACACAACTGCTGGGAAAATAAAAATATGAGAGCAAAAGTAAACAAATAGATTTAAGATAGTACAAGTTTATTAAGTTTGTGGTAGAAAAAGTAATACTGAATAAATTAGATAAATATAGGCTATATATCTTGTCTAGAAATGTTTATTAAGGAGTTAGTTACTGGTTATAAATAAGCAAGCACATTTGTCATTCCTTCTGAATGACACAAGAACATAGAAGGTAGTGGTCAAGAAGATCAAACTTAAAGATCAAGTGTCAAATCCATGGTACATGTTAATGAGTCTTCAGAATTGTCTATCTTAAAATCAGTGTTTGAAACTTCTAGTGATGAATATTTATTTCTGATATAATAACAACAAATGCCTAGAAACAGTGTATCAGATATAACCAAGGGAATTATAAATACATAACTGAGATGGCAGGAAAATAAGGAATACACTAAGGGGGGGAAAAAAAGTAAAAATAAGAGAGAGATAAAACAAAAGGGAACAGCCTTATTAGATTTAAGAAGACAGAAGATAACCTTTGGTCTCTCATAAGTCAGAGCTGGAACTTGTACATGCAGTGATGGCACTCATGTGACTATACACATGGAAAAGGCAAATGAGAACTGTGAGTCTTCCCAAGAATTTACCCTCATAGAGTTTTTAAGTTCTAGTTTAAAGGTCTATGTGGTCTGAGAAACTTCAAATTGAAAATTTTATGTAAAACTTCAGCCAAAGGTACAAATGATCGATCCTAAAGGTCTTAGAAGAAACAAATGCAAACTTTCTGAAAGAACATATTTCTAATACAGGCTATACAGAGTTTCAATTGAGAATATTTGAAAATTAATGAGCTCACCATCTAAAGTTACTAAAGCAGACACTTGTACCATAAATGAACTTGAATATATTTTTAAAAAACAGCAGTCAATAAACAATTCTTATAAAGTATCACTGAAAAAAGCTATTAGATAGCTATAATACAATTTGCAAATATAAGAACGAATTTTAACATGAGAAATAAGATACTATCAAAAAGAATGGTAAAGACTTGAGAAGGTATCACATGATTTCTTTATATGAATTTGAGTATCAATATTAAAAATTCAATGTAAGAGCTAAGCATATCAGGCAGTTTAAATACTATGCTTGCTGTGAATTATTTCTAAAATCGGCCAGTGAGTATTAAAGTGTTTATATAAAATTTATAATCTTTTTTTTATCTAAAATATTATACCATAAATTTTTTTCAGCAAGACTCATTTCTTTGGGACTTTATTTTCTAGTATAATTCTTCTCAACTAATTAATCTCAAGTATTTTTATTATGTATTATGTGACTCTTTAGTGACAGGAAAAGTATAGATGCTAAAAAAAAAGATATAAATCTTATTTATATTCTTTTACGAGCAAATTCTTTAATCAAGTGGCTTGTAACTTCTGCCTATATCATTCTCCTAATCATTTATTCTGTAGTTCATAAACCATCTATAATTGATTTAAATTATTCTGATGTTCACCCACAACATGCCTATTGGTCTGTACCTCTTCAAATGTCCTAGTCTGAACTTGTATTTTCTTAAATATTTCACTCTTTAAAATAGTCTCCTTTTACCTTTACAAAAAAATGCTTTCACGCTGGCTCACTTTCACTCTTGTTTTACCCACCTCCCCACCACCAGCTATACGTTTCCTTGGGTTAAATACCAGTTGTGTTATTATTCAAATTATATTACTTGGTTTCTGGTTATAAACTAAAATTTAAAAAAAATAAACAGGAAGAAAACCTTATTATTAGCCTTTCAAACTGGCCATTCTTGCAAATTCCCAATTTTTAATAAAGATATACTAAATAATTCTGTTTGCTAAAATTTATACATAAAGTTTTTATTCAGATATTACTCATGATGTTGTTTCACTCATCTCTCAAATCTTCTGCTTTATTTCACTTTTTTAGCTACTCAAATCAAATCGTTTAAATAATATGAGAATATACTGACTTGTGTAACAATGTCATATTGTATTGTGATGTTCAAGGTTGGTTAGGTCCATTAACTCAATGATTTCACCAGAGGTCCCACGTTTTTTCCATATTTTGATCTGCCCTACAAATCATAGTTGCCTGTGTGACGGATTTTATCATGGTCAGATATTGACTGCCGACAACAATCTAGACTGTGCTTACTCGTCAACATATGTACATGAGTGCATACATAGCAGAAGTCTCTAAACCACACCTCAAATAATACGGAGGCTTGCCTCTCATTTACACTAGTCCATCAGAACTAAGGTTTTTATTTATCTTTCCGTCTGTATTAGTCAGGGTTCTCCAGAGAAACAGAACCAATAGCATTTATACATTGGAGATACATTTAAGAGATTTATTATAGAAATTGGCTCACGCAATTATGGAGCCTGAGAAATCTCAAGATCTGTTGTCTATATGCTGAAGACTCACAAAAGCTAGTGGTAGAATTTAGTTGAAGTTTTAAAGGCCTGGGAACCAGGAGCACTGATGTCACAGGGCAGGAGAAGACAGATGGCTCAGCTCAAGCAGAGAGAGCAAATCACCCTTTCTCTGTTTTTATGCTATTCAGGACCTCAATGGATCTGATGGTGCCCATTTAATTGGTGAGAGTGATCTTTTCTCAGTCTACTGATCCAAATGCTAAATGCTATCAATTCTCTTCCAAAGCACCAGCTTAGACACACCCAGAAATAATGTTTTACCAACTATCTAGGAATCTCTCAGCCCAGCCAAGTTGACACATAAAATTAAGCATCACACTACCTGTCCAAGTTACTTTAATTGAATTCTGGTTAAACTTTAAATTTAAAAAGTAAATTCTAAGTTCTTCCATAATCAGTGCTATGCTCATATTTATAAAACAGACTTCCTAAAATGTTACTTTCTTTATATTACCTCCTATCCATAATTCCTGATACCCTCTTAGATCCAAATACCTCAATAAGGATGTCAAGTCTTCATAGGTTGAGGTTCCCAGGAAGCAGATTCTCAGATTAGAGTGTGGAGAGTTTGGAAGAGGCTGCTCTTGGAATCAACCTGTGGAAGGAAAAGAAAAAGAAAACTTGGATTTTGCAGAGGAAAATGTGACGTGATATAGTTTCAGTGCAGGTCAGAATATACTCCTTGGGGAGCTCTGAAGTGGATATGGCTCTTCGGAGTTAACTCAGTTGGGTCGAGGTGGCTGGACCTTCATATCTCTAGGTAGACCAGTCAGAGCAGTTTCTCCTGGGAATGAGATTTAATCTCAGGCAATTCTACAAGAGAGCTGACAGAAAAGGGCTACCTGCCTACAACCCTCTACGCAGGTGGGAAGATAATTCCTTAATTTCTGAAGGGGAAATTGAGTGGCACATACTATCAATTATCTTTAATCACACAAATCTTTGGCTTTCCCTAAAGTTACCTGCTTCCTTTTATTAGCTCACTAATGTAAAAGACAATAAATGAAGGCACGAACATTTTCAGATATTGATCTTTATATTTTATTTATATTCTAAGCCAATATTTACTTCATTCAATAAGTTAATTATAAAGTTATAAAACGATGTCTTTTTTATCTTTGATTTTCTCAGTCCTTATAAATTTGCTGTGTAATACAGCATTTCCATACTTTTTACAAAATGGACTAAGATATTTAGGTAGTTTATTCACAGAAGACTCTATTATCTACCCAAGTGGCATATAATATTCTTGAAAACAAAGGTCATTTTTGTATGCATGATCCCTAAAATATTATTTGGAAATATGTGTACTTTCATAGTGTGTATAGATAGATAATAGAAACATAATTTCAACAATTCTGTGCATGTTTAATTGAATTGAACTGCCACATGATTAGAGCTAAATAGCTTAGCTCCTTTGCAAAGATTCCAGACACAACGACCTATTAATAATATCTAAAAAATAATGAATCAATAATTAGAGAGGTACAATTGTGTCCTGATTGTTGATTCTCATTCCTCTATGCCCTCTTCTGGGAAACTAGATAATAAAAAAGGGCATATGAATAATATCATAAAGTGTTAAAGCACCATTAAAACATCAGCACATTTCAGTCCCCAACAACTTCAGAGAAACAAGCTAGCTGTCCTCTTCCCCACAACTAGGTGCAATAATCTGAAGAACCTTTAATTATGGTATACAGGATCCTAACACTAAGCATTACTAATATGTATATATCTGGATCTAGTAACCTGTTCACAGACTGTTTAAATTTACTTCATTTTAAAATTCTATCTTTTCAAGGATTTTATTACATCTTAATTGGCAAAATTTATCTCCATCATTATTCTTCTTTAGACAAGTTAAAAAATGAATTTAGAATCATAGTCACTGTGGAGACATAATAAACTTCTTATTACTCTTTAATCATAGTGGTTGTTCATTATTATTTATTTCCTTCAAAACAACAGAAATCATTGCATCATTTGTTAAATCATAAGTGTGAAATGAACCAACTAATTCTAATAAATTTATTATTTTATGTTGTAACCAAATATATATAATACATGATACACAAAATAAAATTTATTAACATACTACATGTATGCCTGTGATGAATAATTATCTTTTATTAGGTGCATGTTTTAAAATTGTAATAACTTAATATCTATACTACTCATTTTAGTTTGAAGCAAATTAACAAATATCATATTAATGTACATATCTAATATGAGATATGGATTAGGTTTTTGTATCAAAATATCACTAATTATACTGTCTTTGTTTTGATACACTCTGTCAACTTATTATTTGTAAAATGTTGAAAGTAGGCATGCTACAGTTAATCACTCTTACCACATTGTCATTTAGGAGAAAAAGTCATGAAAGAAAGACTGGACAGATCAAAGGATCACTATATTTTTTATGAATTACTAAAGTTCTTGAATCAACTACAGATAACATGCAATTTATAGATTTCTATAACACTGAATATTTATTATATGCAATCTAATAGTGTATAGCTGAAGCAAGTACAGTAATCAGAAACTCCCATGTTAAAGTGTCTACTGGGTTGATATGCTGTTTTGATCAAAGTTCTATTTCATCCTGTTAGGTGGGACGCAGCCGATGAGAGATGTATGAGGTACTTGCCTAAGAGATAAATAAATATGAATTATAAGTTCTAGTATATTGGCTTTTGAATCAAACTTTTATCCAAAGATGTCTGTTTTAGAGGAAGTTAATTGTGAGCAACAGAAACACGACTAATTTAACACAATAAAAATGCATTTCATAATATCTCATGGACTACAGAGAAGTAGATCATGTCAAGAGTAGTCAGAAAGGGTATGGACCTGGAGTGCTCTCAGATTCTTGGAAGAAACATACTTCTTTCTAATATTCTGTTGTCTATGCCATTCACCGTATTTGAGTCATGACACA
>NW_011888794.1:3718066-3742162 GCF_000151845.1 Pteropus vampyrus
ATTCCTAGGTCAGAGAACTGGCACCATAAATGCTCACTCAATTCTTGTCTCATTGTTCCCTTTTCACTCCCTCTTTAGGTAAATTGCACATTTAGCAGTAAACAGAGGAGAAAATATGATCCTGATGCAAAAGCTGTTCCTAATGACATGATTTGCTCACAGTCTCATTATTTTGTGAATAATAATGACAGCTAATTTAAACTTAATGCACAGGCAATTTCTTTGAATATCCACACCAATAGCTTTAGAAAGTCAATGATCTCAAGGCTGAGGTAAGAATCTCTAGGATAATTTAGGAAATTTTCAGCTCACTGAGCAAATGTAGGGGAATAAAATCTTTGGAAAAAAGTTACAAGACCACAGATGAAAATTGAGTTCAAACTTAATATGTGCAAATACTTCAATATTTCTATATAATTCTAGTATCTAGATGTATTAAATGATCATGTGCATATCCATTTAATATGCATAAAATAGTATACATATTTTTTATTTTCTTTGAAACTATTTCCCTAATACAGCATTATCACTGAAATATAATTGGTATGTGCAATTAAAAGGATAATGTTTTGTATTTGATGGTGCTTTATATTATTGACTCTGAACAGGTAAACGATTGTAACTTCACCTGTTATAACCATCTTTACAACTCCTTGATAACTAACCCTTATAGACCAGATTTATATTCTATAGAAGAACTATAAATATTATGTATATTGTTTGTCTCATATGCTCGCCTGCCCCACCCTTAGCTGGAGTAGAAAATGAACTATGCTTTACACTGGAGACCTTTCTAACCAATAGGGATTTTCTTACATTATAGGGACTTGTTCGGGCAATTGAATGACAGCCACAATGTCTTTGACCACTGAGATCTCAAAATTAATAGAGAAAAATAAGTTTTGGATACAAAATCCTTAATAATAACCACCAAAATATGGAAGTAGTGATGCAACATCTGAAAGTACTTGAAAAGACAACTTAGATGAAGATTTATTAAGGCCATTCCTCTTTCACTGGACATTACACATCATGTCCAGTCTTAGTCCAGCCTCTGTTATAGCTTTATAATCTTCCTATCAACCCAGAGCATGGTGACTGCCATATAATTCTTCTTCATTAAGTATTAATTTAGTGGCCAATAAGTATCAAATAGTTGGCAGAGACTGTGGTTAATATTTGTAAGTAATACAGATATGTACTCTTCATCATATTTATACAAAAAAAAAAAGGTAGATAATAAAAATACTTAGCATAATTACTTTGTATTAAGTACTGTGGTAGAAATAAACAAAATGCTATAATAGAGCATAATAGGTATGTTGGATATCCTTGGGTTTTTTTGTCATGTATTTCTACATTATTTTTTTAATCATGTGTGTGTGTGTGTGCATGCATCTGTGTGTAAGACTAAAGGAGTCCCTCATATCCAGGAAATGATATAACAAAGGCAGTCTTGCCTCAGTGTTGTTGCAACATGGCACAATATTCATAGCTAGGCCTCACTGTTCTCTTGTTGGACATACATAATATTTTAGATATCAACATCAGACAAGTTTATTCTGAGACTATGAAAAAGTGAGGGAAAAAAAGGCTATTATAAAATCCATGAAGTAGCAAACATTCCTATTTCTCAGCTATTATTAGTGACTGCTTCTCTTTTTTTTTTAATCAACTACAGTGTTATTCTTGCTCTAATCTGCCCTACCGATAGATATAATTTATTGAAATGCTCAATCATAGAACTAACGCCACTCTTTGACAGCACCCAATTCAAAGTGGGACCTCACTTTCACACCTTCTTTCCAAAATTAACTCAATAAAAGACTAATTCCAATTACAGATTCTTTCTAACGCTTTCTTTCGGAGACTCCCTACCACTCCTTGTAGTGTTTATTCTCCCTCTCGGAAACTAGTAATAAACCTACATGTTTATCAACATGTGTGCTCCTGGTGGTTTTTTGGCTAGAAACATTAAAAGATGTATACTTTTGAAGTGGCCTGGGAACATTCTAGTTTCATTTTTCGCACTGATATGCTGAAAGGTAAAGAAGTTAAAAAACAAAGTTAAAGAACTTAAAGAAAAAAGGAAATATTTGTTGTTGTTGTTGTTGTAGGAAATTGTTTTTACTTCATACATCCACTGTGATTCCTGGAAACCCTCTGTCATTCCTACGAACAGAAAGCCTTTTTAGCTTTGTTTTATGCTACAAATATTTGGAGACCTTATCCCTTCCTATCTCTCCCTAAAAATATAAATATTACTTCTCTTTTCCAAAGAGTTCTGACTTAAAAGTTACATAATTATAACTATTCTGTTGAGTGCATGTGCTACTCAAAGATCTTTAGTGGAAATGACTCACTTTAAAGGATTTCCTCTGTTGATAGCAATGAGTTTTCAGCACTAGAGGAGTCATGAGCAAAGGGTCACAAAAAATTGGGGAGGATCAGAGAACAAGGGCAGACTTTCCTCCAAATGAAGGAAGTGTTGATTCTGGTAAGAGAGGTGGTAGTTGTAAATCATCAAGTTAAAGAACCTTTCATCTAGAAGATGCTTTATGTTCTATCTACTACAAATCACTAATTTCACAGGTGGGGAAATAGATAGATAGATAGATAGATAGATAGATAGATAGATAGATAGATAGATAGATGATAGATGATAGATAGATGATAGATAGATAGAGATAGATGGATGACAGATAACAGATAGATGATAGATAGATAGATAGATAGATAGATAGATAGATAGATAGACAGACAGACAGAGATGAGATATATATTCAAAATTCTTTTTCAATTCCTTAGATAATTTATTTTTAAAAAGTCCTTTCTTATGGCTTTTCTGGATGCCAATGTTGAGGAAATACTTTGTTCTTGTTATTGGCAATACTGAAATATATCTTATTTAACATCAGAGATTTAAAAATATGTCACTGTTATACACTTCTGCAATTAAAGGTATTAATTTCCATTGTGGTTTTATTATTCAACATACAAGTGACTCTAAATTGCCGGCATTTAATAATATAACATTCTTTGTCATATTTGCTACACAGAACAATATTCAATTTTTATAGAAGCAAGAAAAATCTCTAGCTTAGTGATATATTATGTGCCACTCACGTTCTAATTGAACGTTTCAGTGGATGATCCTTTCTATTTAGTGAGACTAAATTTCATCCCATCAATAATTAATTACCATGACTGTTGACATAAATCTCTAAAGAAACAATATTTCTGTAAATCACATTGTTTTATAAATTTACATTATGGGGAAACAGTTATGTTCACCATATTTAGAAAAATATGAAGGAGATTTAAAAGCAGATAAAACACAATTTTATCTTATGCATTTCTTAACTAATGATAGACATTTTAACATCTATTAAATATATTTTTTTATTCTATGTTATCAGAGCTCTTAAACTATGAATCATGATAGAATATTAATCTTAAATTAGCAATTTCTAAATTAGATTCTTAACCCGAGAAAAGATGATCATTTGTTTTATACAAGTTATACTTGTGCAAGATTAATGAGTTATCTGTCTCTGCAGAACATACTAATAAATGAATTGTGATTTATTGATCTATTCAATATCTAATTTGAGAGTGTCTATTTTTTAATAGACACTTTTGTAGATGCTACATATTTATCAGGAAAAACAAAAATCCTGCAGCATATGCCCCTGCGGGTCTTATGGTATGGTGGAAACATTCAGCACCTAGTAGCTCATGTATTGTGGAAAACCTAAAATTTAATATAAGAATTAATTGTTAAACTGAGATAAGAAGTATGAGTAGCAGTCATCTGATAAATTTAGTATAAAAGGATGAGTGGAAGAAAGTTTCCTTCAAAGAAAGTCATGTGAAGGCTCATATTGTTTCGATGAAGTGAATTAAGCAAGAAAGGTGAGAAAGAAGGCTAGAGAGGAAGATTCACAACATATTGTGTTGGTGATATGTGACAAGGACAATGAAAAGTCACTAAAGCATTTTTTACATAGGAGCAAAAAATTCTGCTTTATGACTTTTAAAAATAACAGTGGGCATAGAATGGATTACACAATAAGGTCTAGAGAGATATATTCTAGTTAAGATATAATAAAGAAAGAGATGAGATGCTAACCTGAGGGTAAAAAATAGTGGACAGTTTAAAAATATATAGGAGATACAGTTAAGTATCTCCTTGATTATAAATGGATTGATGGATAGTGGAGCACAGATGGATATTTAAAGAGTCAAACCATTATGATTGAGTTGGTGATAATTTAGAAGTGGTTTGTCAGGCTTATTCTGGAATCAATGGTATCTTCCAAGTTTCAGGATTGAAGAATTGTGCAAATTGTGCTAACACTTAATGAAATAGGAGTATAGCAGGCAGACTCATATAAGAGTCACATAGAGCCATCTACAGAGAAACTATGAATGAATATCCTGGAAGCCAGAAAGAAAACCAGAAGAATGAGATCTTTGTTACATATACCAACCAAGAAAGAGAAGCCTTCAGTGAAGAGAATGTGATGAAATTTGTCAAATACTGCTGAGAAGACAAAAATGTTACCGATCCTAAAATAAAACTTGTATTTAGCCACACTAAAGTTACAGTTGTTTTAGTAAAAGAACAGTGTCTGAAAAAGTAGGATCAATATCAGGTTGGATTGGATGATGGAGTACTGAATTATGAAAATATGTTTGGCAAAGAAAAATGTTTAACTTTGAAGAGCATGTGACAAATAGATGAAGGTAAGTGTGATCTTAGCTTTTGATTAAAGAGATGTAAGCTTCTTTAAATACAGACGAGGAGACTGAAATATAATGGAAGGAAGGGAGGGAGGGAGGGAGGGAGGGAGGGAGGGAGGAAGGAAGGAAGGAAGGAAGTGAAATCAATAGTACAAACTTTCCATCAAAGAGACTAAGGACAATATCTAGAGTATGCAAAACCAGGAGGGTAAAATAGTCATTAATTAAAAAGTTTATCATTGTAATGATGGGAGATTAAAAGTAGATGTGTGTATATATAATTGTATGATTCTAACTATATGAAATTTTGGAAAAGGCAAAACTATAAAGAACACATGAGTATCAGTGGTTGCCAAAGGTTAGGGTGGAGAGAAGAATGACAGTATGCAGAGCGTGGTGAATTTTCAGGGAAGGAAAACTCTTTTGTATGTTATTATAATAGTATAAGCCTGTCCTAGCCAATTGTCAAGATCCACAGACTGTACAAAACCAAGAGTGAACCCTAACGTATACTATAGGCTTTGGCTAATAATAATGTGTTAATGTAGATTCATCGAGTGTAGCAAAGGCAACACCCTGAGGTGGGATGTTAACAATGGGAAAGCGATGCATGTGTGTAGGAACACTGCCCTTCGCCTCAACTTTGCTGTGAACCTAAAGCTGCTCTAAGAAATAAAGTATACCAATCTTTTTTATAAGTGATTGTTTTGGGGGGAAATTTAAATGAAAAGAGGCAAATGGATTTTTTTTGAGATAATGGAACTATCTTGTATCTTAATTGGGGATGTGGTTACAGGGGTGTATACGACTGTTAAAACTCATCAAACTGTACCATTAATGTCTAGAACCTGTGCATTTTGTCCTTTTTGAAAATATACTTCAATAAAGTTTAAGGAAAGGTATAGAATACCTGATTGAGAAAGTAGATATATGGTGTTAACAGCAACTAATTTGAATAGAAAGTTCATTATTCGGCTCAAAGTATAATCTGTGTTATGTTGATCTGAGCTGAGCCTTGCTTTCCTTACTTTCATGATGAGCTAAACTAGGTCAAAAACTTGAAATTTGCTGTTTCCGTAGATATTAGCAGAAAATATACAAATACCATTACAATTTGAACAGTAAAACAAATTCATTCCCAACTTGTCAGTTTTTTTATCTAATAGCTGTAGAAACAGTTTGTTTTATGTGTTCAAAATTGTTCGCAGCACTATAATCTTATATATTTTTATTGTCGTCTAGATATATTAAACTGTAGAAGAAAAAATATTGACATACTTGGCAAAGTAAAATAGTGAACATCAAAGGGAAACATATATACATATATATACAGACATATAACCATGTGTTTTTGAATGTCTGTAATAAGATGTGTAAACGTATGTCAAAACATATATGTATGTGCATGTTTTCTTTTTATAAAACTATTAGATAATGCGTATAAAATACGAGGCAAGTAAAAATTTAATTCCACACTTCAATTTTTAAAATATAAATTTTTGAAATCAAAAAAAGAAATCAAAACAAAAACATGGCAAGCACTGAATTCTGTCTATGAAATGTTCTATAAAGTAACACATATTTTAGGAACTATTGGCTCAATTTGAAAGTTCTATAGAAAGACATTTCTAACAAAGATGTATAAAAATTATTTGTTTGCATGCAAAAGATTTTGGGATTAGTGGAAAAAATATTTTAATTACACTGTTAGGAAGAAATTGTAAAATACTACACAGATTTTATTTGGTTTCTGTAATTTTAGAAATGTTAATTTGCTTTATTCTTATGTACAGAAGTCCCTTAAAGCTAACAAAAACCAATGAAACAGAAGGAAGCAAGACATTGTGTTGATAAAATTTTATTAAGTAGAGAGAATTATTTCTCTAGAATCTTGCTAGAGAAAAAAACTACCAGAAAAGAAGAAACTAGATGAAGAAATTGAGACATTTGATCCTTTTATCATAGTAACATATGAGATTGTTTTCATTTTTGTGTTTCATGTTGGCCTTGTTAAATCTGTTATAGATCTGTCTTACATTTCACCATGGACCATGCTTATCATAATTGAGACATTACTTATTTATCACCTAATAAAGAAGCTATTAACATCTGCGGGAGAATGTTCTTAAAAAAAGCATGCAGGTTGTTCAAGACCGGCATCCCTGCTGACAGCTCAATCACATTTTCTGACTGTTTGGTGCTCATGCCATAAAATATTTGAATAGTATCCCTATCCTTAGGTGCATGTTCTTCTTCATATTTCAAGAAATTACATGAGAAAAGTCCTGATTCGTTCACATTACTATCAATATTGTCATTATTTATTCAGTATGTATCATTTAAAAAGAAATACCTACGTTATTTTTCAAAAGGAAATCTTTAGAAACATACATACTTTTGAGAACAGTCTGATTTATTTTAATCCCATAAGTGAGCAAAAGTAGTTTTGACAAAACAGTAAATGAGATCTAGGGAGTGTTCCAATCTGGCATATAAATAATAACTTCATAATTATTGTAACCAGTAATTGACACTCATGATCCATTATTCAGAGAGAAGCATAATCCTGATTCAGCAGCCCAGATGAAAAAGCTCAGCACCTATTGTAGAACTTAATTGTTTAAATGGGAGTCTCATCCTTCAAATGACTTAAAGTCAGTAAAACTGCACCCTGCAGTTTAAACTTTTGATCAATTGTACAATTTTTGCCTAATCGTGAATCCTTAAAACAATATAAAAGTATGCTTCATAAACGTATTTTAAGTTCTTATGTTAACTTGAATATACTGGTATTGAAATCTTGAGTGTACATTAGGGTTATACTTTATACAGTAAGTTTTTGGTGGTCTACAGTCACTGGACTCATTAAAATATAAAATTCAGGTTTAAATCAAATACCTGGTGAATATTCACTTGTGTGATTATTTTTTATGATATTAATGGTCATTTTTATGGTGATCTGATTTAGCACTTAAGAAATGTTCTTACACAGCTGATCCTAATAAAAAAAAGTTTCTATATTGTATATATTTCCAAAAATGAGTTGTAAATATTTAGCTGTACCTTTTTCTTTTCACATAGTAATATATTATTGTATATTTGTTTTTTCGTTCAAACATTGATACATGCTTATTACATAGAATTTAAGTGATGCAGAAAAGTAGTTATTACCTAGGGTGATATTAAGATGGCCTCTGTGCTTAAAAATATAAATTATATGAAATATTAAGAGGTTGGTTATGTCATTATATATGTGTGTATATATGTAGTATAAGTTATCTATAATAAAGCAATGTATATTTATTCTCTATTAATAAAGATGAAATTAACACTGCAATTCTTGCTAATATTTCTCCCAATTTAAAAATAATTCCTGAGAATTACAGTGTTTTTTTAATCTGATTTTTAAAAATTTTATTAGTTTCAAGTACACAGTACATTGGCTAGACATTTATATAGTTTATAAAATGGTCCCCCTAATTGCTCCTTTTCTCCCTAGCCCTCACCTAGCCAATATATTAATGCTAACTGCATTCCCTATGCCGTGCTCCCCATCCCTGTGCAAATCTATCAACTACTAATTTGTACTTCATTAACCCTTCACCCCATTCTCCCAGACCCAACTTCCCTGTTAAATTATGAAATTATATATATATATATATATATATATATATATACTGCATTTAAGTCACATTAACTTTAATATTAGTTCTAAATTTCAATCTAGTGACTGTTAATGGACATTATTTTTATCCCTTTGTTACCTGTTAAGTCCAACAAAGCTACTTTTGCTTTTATCATTGCTAAACTATTATTTCCCTGTGTTGGACACAAAATAAAAAAGATGAATTAACTTTGGTGTCTATTTTGCTCTATTATTTTTTCTTAACTAGTCTTACCCCCTGGGTGATGCAAAGTCACTGGAATTGACTGAAGATATATCAGATGCTCAAGTCTCATCCCACATTACATTTGTTAGGGGCATATGTATACTGAGTTGAATGACAGGTGAAACTGACAGCATGCCATCCATTATTCTCATTCTTATTTTAATTCATTCTCTCTCTTTCTCCCTCTCATTATCTGGTGAGCATACATATTTTAAACACAAGCAAACTGTGTATGATGCGACTCCATGGTAAATAAAAACGAATGTGAATTCAACAGCAGTTTCTCTATTAGAATAGGCTTTCATATGCAGTGATGCCAATGGTGAGAAAATGAAAACCCCCTCTGGCACAGTTTACCAGTGATGGAAGCAAAACTAACTTTGTTGGACTTGAGAGTCTTTCGGTTTTCAATTTTTCTTAAAAATGTGGTTTAAGATTTAGTATCTGTGCTATAGTTTTGAAAGTGAGTATTTAATTCCAAATGTGTTCCAAAATCTCAGCAGCAAATCGAGAAGCAATAACTCTAATGAAAACTGAAAGAGCATTCATATCATGGCTAGATGACATGAATAAACCTGAAACCTGGCCATCCAATGCACCATATCTCTCTGGATATGCAAATCTCTATTTATTTAAAGCCAGCAAGGAGTACTTTATATAGTTTAGAAGGCCCCCAACCTTTGGGCCACTGACCGGTACTAGTCTGTGGCCTGTTAGGAACAGGGCAGCACAGCAGGAGGTGAGCAGCGGGTGAGTGAGCAGGAGCTTCATCTGTATTTGCAGCCTCTCTCCAGCGCCAGCATCACCGCCTCAGCTCCACCTTAGATCATCGGACATTAGATTCTCATAGGAGCACTGGTCCCTGGTGCCAAAAAGGCTGGGGACTGCTGGTTTAAGAGACAATTCAATTTAACAGTGTGAGGTGAGACCAGAGCTGCTTCCCAAGGAAGAGAGTTTCACTTGGAATTTTAACATCTGTCCTTAAACACCATTCTGCTACTCTATAAATTTAACTCATATTCATATATTCCCCAAACTACATCTCCACATGAATATCAAATAGACATCTATTACAAAAATAACTTTTTTCTCGCCTCTAATAGATATGCTCTATCCAAGTCATTTTTGTTCTAACTTCAATTAGCAAAAGTCTACTCCAGCTTTTTGCTCTGAAATATGGTTCTGTGACTACCCACTGAGCATTACACGGATGCTATCCAAAAGGACTCTTCTCATACGTTAACTTTACAATTTGCTTATTTTGTATTTATATTATCAGTTAATGAATCCAGCAACCCGAAAGGCTTATGGTGGTGTGAGGCTATTATAGGCAGTCCTAGAATGTAAACTCTACATTATTTGCATTTACCAAGTTTTTGAAATTGTTCACAAAGAGTCAAGTTTGGGCCTGTTTCTACTCCATATTCTCTACGTGGCATGTCCAGCTTATATTTTGGTCAGACTACCCACAATATCATGAGAACAACTCATGTCCTCAGGGAAAATTCACATCAGTGAAAAATATACGTCAGCAATAATCAGATTGACTGACATTTAAAGTTTCCCTAAGCAGATGCAGAGAAAAAACATTGCTATTTTTCCCTCTTCTACTCAAACTTCAGATTAATGACAAAACGAAACAAAAAAAGTTCATATAACTTGGTAATTTTTAATCTTTTAAGTGATCCACACATATTTTTTATTTATTTTTAATACTATGTATTCTATGGTACTTTCTTCCCAGAGGATTAAAAATATTACTTTCTAAAATCAGATTTTAAAACAAAAGGAGTTTAAGAAAACAATAAGCACATAGATAAACAAATTAAGAGACATTTTTATTCACTTACTTTAATAAAATATTTTTGTTTAAAATATTGTGTAAAATAATATAAATAGAGCCACTTGAATATGGAGTTGGAGCTACATCCCAAAGGAACGGCCTTGCATGTCTTGCTGCTCAAACCTTTGGAATATTTAAACTGAGCAAAATAACCTTTGGACTGGGCCAAAAGCAATATTGTATTCTAAACAACTGCTTGCAAAACTAACAGAAAAGCAGACATCCTGACTACTGGACTGAAAATTAAAGACATTCTTTAAAATTAGCACCACCATATATAGCTAAAGAATAACTGAGGCTTATTAACACTAATAGAAATACCTTCCTTCTATTTATGTATCTCCCTTCCCTTTCTCACCAAAACCTCTTGCCTTCATGACTAATTGGAATATATTTAAGCTTTTGCCTGAATCAGTGCTTCCTGAATGCTACTCTTTTTGATCTCAAAGAAATGCTTGTTGCCTCTCACTTTGGTCTTCTATTTTTAGGATAACTATATGTAAATTTTTTATTAAAACTATAAGTCTCTTGATATTATTTGAAAAATACAACATTATATATGTGGGAGTGTAAAATTTCAGTAGTTGAACTTGCTATCAACAAATGTTTAATAATACCAAAAATTTTTTAAAAAGCACTGCTCTAGGCGTAGAATACACCAAAACATATAAAATTTCTTTTTATTCTCATGTTATTTATGACTTAGAAGGAGAAACAAACAAAAATTAATTATAGAAGATTTGAGTGGCATGATAAAAACAATACTCTGGTCTTCACCTTGCACACATTCATTTCATTTTATTCTCACTAAAATATTAAATAAAGAAGAGAAAGAAAAAAGTTTGTGAGATAGGTATTATAATTATCTGTAATTTATAAATGAGACACCAAGATTTCAAGAGATTAAATGGCTCCTCAAAGCCTGTAGCTAATTAGTGGTTGGGTCAGCATTAACCTCAATCAATATGACTCTGGAATCCACATTCCAAGCATTATAACATGCTGATATAGATGCAATTGGGGACAGATAAAAGGTAAACACAACAAATTTTTGAAGTAGAAAAGCTTCCAGGACCCTTAATATCATATAAAGACTTATTTACATGAGAAAGAAAAGTCGTGGAAGGAATAGATGAAACAAAATATGACACATCTGAGAACGATAGGTCAGTATGGCCAGAGCAGTGGCAGTGTATACGCTGGGATGGTGACAGGTGAGGCAAGGTGTAGAAATGTAAATGTAATTCTGCAGAGGCTTTGTTACTGACCAAAACAACCTTAACGTTTCCTTCAGTTTGGCTAAACTTTAGACAGGTTTCCTCCTGGCTAGAGGCCTCTGACTTTGCTTTGAGAATTTTTATATTACAAAACTTGTAATTGCAAATTTTCTGTGCCTCTTTGAGATGGAAATGTTCTCCTGGCCTCTTATTAGTTTAACAACACAGAAATGTGTTTCTCAAGCATTCCTTTGAAATGTAATTATCAAGAATGATAATGCCCCGTTTCCCAGTCTCTGTGGGAGAGTAGAAGTTCAACTTGGATAAGCAACAATTAACAAACACAGACAGCCTGATCACTTTGACCAAGCTCTCCCCTAATATCTTTTCCATTACTTCACCCTAGCACTGAATAATCCTCTGGCCGTCCTTTGGTTTCAGTAGTTGAGTTGAATCTCTTTCCCCTTTACATTAGTGTTGAACCTATCGCGATAGTCTTGAATAAAGTCTTCGTTGCCTGTATTACTGTTAGGTGCAATTTTTCCTTGATATCATCAGTATATCACTTTCACTATTGCCCAGAACCTTATAAGAAAAAATATGTATCTACCCACAACAGCTAAATTTAACATCTACAGTGCCGATTTTAAGAATGAAGGTATGTGTGTGTATACACATATATTCTTTGGCCTGGTAACAAGTAGATATTTGAGGTTTGGATATGTATTTGAAACACATATTGTTTAAAACAATAAATCTTCCAGAGACAAGAAGAAAAAATATTGAGGAGTTATGGAGATAGAATCAGGATTCTAGGTAGGCTCTCAGGGTCATTTGAGGTTTGGATATGTATTTGAAACACATATTGTTTGAAACAATAAATCTTCCAGAGACAAGAAGAAAAAATATTGAGGAGTTATGGAGATAGAATCAGGATTCTAGGTAGGCTCTCAGGGTCAGGCAATGCCTGCCCGTCAGAAAATGTTAGTAATGCCAGGAGTTTGTCATTTGATGGATAGACTCATCAGAACATGCCTCTGAAGGGATAACAGAGATCAAAAGATCAGTTTATGAAAAGGGAAGTGAAGTGGCAGATTGCAAGAATGATTAGCTAGATGTCCACGCTACAAGGTGTCTGTCCAAGTAAGGGCAACAAGTAGTCTCTCTCTGTAATGGAATGTGCACAGATATCTTTGAGATGAGAAAAAAGTTTACACTTGAACTAACAGTCCTGCATTGCCTAATATTAATGTATTGATGTTTCAAGTATGGCACTGGGTGCAATACTTGCAGAAGCAGGGTGCAATAGGCAGTTTTGGTTTATACCCAGTTTAAAGTATAAACTTCAATTTAAAATTTATTGACAGCACTCTGAAGATCACAAAATTTATGCACATTTATAGCTCTGTCACATTTTCTTTCTTCCCAATTTATTATTAATGTCAATTTAAATATCCAGACATGTTTATCATTGAATTCTTTTCAACTTTGATTTCTATAGCTATTTATATATAAGTATCTGAAATTGATCCAGCACTCAAACTATACTTTTTATGCTAAATTCTCCATTCAAAAACTAATTTGAACCACCATTTGTCTAACTGGTCTCATGAGAAAACAGGTTTTTTCTGAGAAAGTAAGAAAGTGTATGAATTAGGCATATTTTATGAATTCATCTATGTTTAAAATGCATTTTCCTTATATGCATATTGCAAAATTTATACTTTGTACTTTATAGTTGATGAATAAGTTTGTTTGGTATAATATCATTGGTGCAAAAGTTCTTTTTCTCAAATCTTGAACATATTTCCCTTTGTTCTTAAGCAAAGAGTATTTTTGAGAAAGTTTGAAGCCAGTCTACTTCTACCTGGATATCTATAGGATTATTTCTCTTTCCTCAAAATAAAATGATTTATTAGAATATATCTTAATAATTGCCATTCTCTATGTTTTAATAAAGATTTTATTTTAAAATAGGTTTAGATTCTTTTAAGAAGAATTAAAGATAGTGCAGAGGGCTCCCTTAAATCCTCATCCAGTTTTCTTTGTTGTTAACATCTTACATTACTGTAGACTTATCACAACTAAGGAACAGATATTGATATTTTGTTATTAATTAAACGCCATTATTCGCTCATATTCCATTAGCTTTTCTCTAATGTCCTTTTTATGTTCCATAATTCCATTTGGAATACCACATTACATTTAATTTTTATTTTTCTTAGTCCCCTTAAGTCTGTGACAGTTTATCAGACTTTTGTTGTTATTGATGATCTTGAGTTTGAGAAGTGCTAGTCAGGTATTCTGTACAATGTCCCTCAATTTTGGTTTGTCTGTTTTTCTCATGGTTAGATTTGTTATTGGTTTTGGAAGGATGGCATTTGAGACAAAATGCCATTTTCAACACATTGTAACAAAAGCGCATACTGTCGCCATGACTTATTACTACTGATGCTGGCTTTGATTACCTGACTTAGTGCAGATTTCTCCACTGCAAAGTTACTTTTTTTCTAGCCTTTTCATATTCTACTTGTGATGCCTAATTTTACAAACTTGACTGAAGTACAGGGTGTCCAGATATTTTGTCAAACATTATTCTGGATGTTTCCATGAGGGTGTTTTTGGATGAGTTTAACATTTAAATCAATAGGTACTGTGATCACTAATAAGGCAGATCACAGTCTCTAATGTGGGTGAGCCTCATCCAATCAACTGAAGATCCGAAGAGAACAAAAAGGTTGAGTAAGAGGGAACTCTTCCTGTGTGGCTGCTTGAGCTGATACATTGCTCTTTTCCTCTCTGTGTACTCAAAAGGAAACATCAGCTCTTCTTGGGTCTTGAGCTTGCTAGTTTTCGGAGTGGAACTAACACCACTGGCCCTGCTAGTTCTCAGACCTCAGGACTTGGGCTGGAACTATATCATCAGCTCTCTTAAGTTTTCAGCTTGCTGACTGTAGATCTTAGGACTTGTCTGACTTCATAATGAGCCTGTGCGTGTGCGTGTGCATGTGCGTGCGTGTGTGTGTACAGTACTCCTTGGTTTTGTTTCTCTAGAGAACACTGACTAATACACTATTCCTTGGGAGCAAGTCACTAAGAGCAGAGAAGCAAACATATATCACCAGTCAAAACGAAGAAGTGATTGTATGTGCAATAACTCATGTATACACAGATATCTATAATTATTTTGTATTTATCCATATGTGTCTATATGAAGCTAAGCATGTTGTATCGATATCTCAGAATCTGCTCCAGTACCATACGATTAATTATAACCTCACTCTCCAGCAACGAGAACCCTGGCTCCCATCATCTGCCATTCATTAATTATTTGTTTAATCTATATATACAAACACTTCTTTTAATGTTAAGTTCTGTAGTTTTCGGGCAAAATACCATTTTCTAAAGATATTTACGTTAGCACTTTTTTTCTATACCACCTCATGATGAGGTTATGTCATACATACATGTGTAGTATAGTTAGATCATGTAGTATAGTTAGAACTAACAAGTTCCATTTGTTACATTTCATTGAAACATCAGTAATATGTATTTCACCATTCATTTCTTTTTCAATGCTGTACAGTACAACTTTCATCTTTTCTACTTTTTTTATTTTCTGTCTTTTGATATTTCCAAATCTATAATCTGGTCAAAATTTTGTGTTTAATCAAGCATGTTCTAAATTTTTAACATCACATGTTTATTAATATTTTAAAATTACTTTAGATTCCAATAATCGCTAAGATCACTAGCTTTTTTACTTACCTTCTCCATGGTTTTATAATCATTTCAAAATCATGTATTTCTTCTTTGAATTTTTTTCCATGAGAATTTGGAATAAATTTCTCTGAAACTGTGATGAGTATTTTTTTCTGAAATAGTATTCTTTTCCCAGGGAATTGACTTTACAGTTTGCCTTATGCTCATATTCTTTTTCTCCTTTCATTTGAAGTTTCTAATAAGCTGCCCTTGTTAATGTATTTATATTTAGTATCCTTATTTTGAACAGCTCAGATTTTTAGCTAAACAATTGTGTGAGAGGCAGCAATATGCAGTTTTATATGGAAATTCCATTGATACTATTTACCTGTGATAATTAAAACCTTTTAAAAAATACAGTAGCTATGTAGTTTGGTAGAAATCTTTCAAATAATGTGTATAAGGTATATGTGTGTGTGTGTGCACTATGTTTGTTAAATATTATATATATATATATATATATTATTCATGCCAAATACACATATGCTCATGAATGCATATAATTAAAAGAATGAGAAGACTGAATAAAAACCGAATAATCACTTTGTTTTTAGTTTTCTATCAATACACATAATTATATTCTTATGTATACATTTAACTAAAGATTAATTTTTTGTTCATTAAAACTGTAATATTTGTGGGAGTACCAAATATTTGAGGAAATGCCAAATGATAAGGGCACTGAAGATAATTTTAAAATGCGCATGCTATGAATAAACTTCATACCAGGGATTTGTTAATTTGATAGTTTACATTTTTATGGTAACCAACTGTCATTATTACACATTGGTATTTAGTTTACTCTTACATTCAAGACATTTTTATATGTTTCATAAATGGGCCAGGCCAGTGAATATTTGAATGGAGAATCAAGTCTGATTAAGACACAGATTGGCAACTTAGCTTTAGGCCACTAGTCATATTTAGGCTTTATGCCAAATTAAGTAATGTACGATTTCTTTAAATCACATTAGCCATTGACATAAGAAGACTTCAAGTAGAAAAATTACTTCTCCACTGCAGATTAATGTTTTGTTATAAGCCTGAAGAAAGTGAGTTTTGCACATTGGTTAAAAGGCAGACGAGATGTGCAAAGCACATATTGCCATACACATCTCAAGCCCTTAGTATATATTGTTTGGCTTTTGATCAACAGCATGCTTTTTCTGCCACTAATTAATAATTTTGGATATTTTTTAAAATTCAACACACTCATATGAAAACTCTATAGTAAATACGTTTTATTTCAGGTCTAAAATTCTGTGACTTTAAATAACTTGCAAGTTTAAAGAAATAAAGTAAAACATATTATAAGGCAATATAAATGTATGAAAAGGACACTCTATCTCAAATGAACATTCACCTTAACATTTATTCAATGTCCTTTCTTTCCTTTTCTCTCCTGTAAGAAGTTATTCTTTATATTTTTAACCAATCATTTGTATTTTCTCTATTTTTATGTTTTACTCTCCTGTCTCCTTTCTCTTTCTTTCTTACTTCCCTTGGTAATTAAAGATTAAAATCTAAATAACAGGATAACCGATGTACACATATACTTTGTTAGAATGTTACACTGTCACACAGATGTTATTTCTCATCTTCCTCAAGTAAATAAATGGCAATTCCACTCTTCTACTTTCTTGGTAAGTTACTTTTCATTCTTCCCCAGAAGATAAAACTTGTTCTTTCTCCTATTCTACTTATTATAAATCCTTCTTTCCATTCTACCTAAATATAACAGAATCCTATCATTTTACCACTTATTTCACTATATTGTTTTTTTAAAATTATGAATATCTCTGACCTTGATAACTGCAGCAATCTCCTAAAAGTAACCACTCATTATCTTACCTATTTGCACCAACACAAGCTATTCACAGTGCAACTATTATGATCTTTTTAAAACTGGGTCTGTTGTTTTCCCTCAGAACAAAGGTTCCAGTAGCTTCCTATATTACTTTCAGTAAGATCCACAGTCTGTACATGACTTACAGGACCCCAAAATATCTAGAACATGGCTGCCTCTTGGGTCTCAACACAAGACAACTCCTTACTTTGCTTAATCTTCACAGTTGTAATGACCCTCTTGTTCATTCTCAAATTTGACAAGCATGTTCCTGACTCAGGGTCTTTGAACATTTGTTTCATTTTGCCTGTGATGTTTTTCTTGAAGATGGTCATATAGCCACATCTCTCACTTTCTCCAAGAATCTGTCTGAGGTATCTTTTTCATAGAGACTTTTTATGGCATATATCAAGATAGACACATATTTACTTATTTCTTTACAAGTTATCATCACCAAATTGAATGTGAATTCCATGAAAACAGGGACGTATTGCTATTATCTTTAATGCCCAGAAAGATCAGAAATATGGTAGGTGATCAAGTGGTATTTATTCAATAAATAAAGAAACTTTCCTATCTAATTTCACATATGTGCTTTACGTGTATATGTGTATTCTAATTTAATTGCCACTTAAAATAATTTAACAAAAAATTCAATTACTTCTTTTCTCTCAGTTTAGTTAGATCCATTTATATCTTGACAGTGATGAGCAATCAAACTGTTATGTAACATATGAAAAGAATTTCATTATTTTATTCAACAAGTTAGTCAACAAGTATGGTGCTTTCTATCCATCAAGACAATGTTCTAAGCACTGCCAACAGAGCATTAAACAAGAGGTCTCTGATTCTTTGAAAGTTACGTTTTAGTTGGAAAGTCAACAATAGTCAAATAAATAAATATGCAAATATTCTCTGATAAGTAACATGCAAATAATCAAAATAAGGCAATGAGCTAGAAAATGAATGAATGAGTAGACAGGTAAAAAAAAAAGTTTTAGTTCAAGAGTAATAATTGCCAAAATGTCTGGTTATGTCTCCTTTTATAATACCTAGTCACCCTAGAAAATGGTTGCATGTCCCTTTGGAGAAGGTTAGTAGGAAGTTTTATAGTATAAATTTTTGCAATGTAGCAAGGTTCTTCCTGAAAGAACCCAGTTTCTTCTTTATTACAAGGGACTTTGGGTCTTTTAACTGGCTGAAATCTTTGGGGCTGTGTTTCTACAGTGGTGATGAAAATCAGAACTTCCCACTAACAGGATCTAACCATGAGGAGTTCAAAAATTATATCATTTCATGTCTTCTTTAATAGATGTTAGACTTAAAAATTAATTCAATAGAAATTATTAATATTTGATGCACATAGGCAAGAAAAAATGTAATAAATTATTTATTCCTTTATATATATTTGAATAGCTAATAGTGTTACCTGTTGATATTGTCTATGTATAATTTATAAATATGCAATGATTCTCTGGTGTTTTTTGGGGAAAATATCTGATCTAGGTGTTATCTTTGGCTTAGTTTTAAGACTCAATATCTGTAGTGGTATATTTATTTCCATCACAAACTCAACCCTTTGAAAAGTATTGGAGGAGAAAATAACCTGGCAAGAGACATGAAAAATAATAATAAAATTCTGTCATGTGACTGAAAAGAGAATTACATATTGAATGCTAATTGAATATTATAGGAGTGTATGTGGAGTTCAGTCACAGACATGGAAGAATAAGGGATGATGCCTATGACTGGGTCTATCTATTCTGGTATTTTAACTCTCAGCTCATAGCTGACAAGTTGAATAATTGGAGAATATATATGTTGGTTTAAAACAGAATGTTTTGTTTTATGTGATCTGGAGTCAGTATTTCACCAGGACATCTGAACAGTTTCAGAAAGAAAAATAATGGGCATCTACTCTTAGTTTCCCAAAACTGTAAAAATAAATTAATTTTCCCTGTGACAAATTGTCAAAAAATAAAATGCCTACTCTTCATATAACATGGAGTTTGAAAACTGCATCTGATCTGATAAAAATAAAATAGTGGTGAATGGCATTTAAACATCTTTATAGTGACATATGTGCTTTTATTTTTTTACAACTGTGCTTGCATGTGACATGATAATTTTTTCAGATAATTACTTATTATTGATGAACAACATAATTACTCTTTGAGCAAATGCATGTATAATTTAGTGCTACTTATGCTCCCACAGCTGCTGCTACTGCAATACCATACATGGTTTTTTTATTGCTCTTTTAATATTTCTTTGTCTCATCCATAGATATGGACATCTATTTTCTCTGGTTCTGTCTTGTCTTTATTTTTCCTCTAGAACACATAATGTGTGAGGAAATAAATCACCTATGCTTTGTTTTTCATGAGAAAGGATAGATTACATAGTTATATTCTTGTTTAAAAATATCTTAGCCATTTGACAATTACGAAGTTACTGTTTTAGAAAATTGTGTTAAATTGTGTTAGATATTACCTCCCCACTCATTATATATACTCCCATATTGGGAAGAAAGATAGAAAGAGAGAATGAAAAAAGGGTGAGAAGGGAAAAATAGAAAAATAGAAAGAATATTAATAACACAAATAAGCACTTATGAAATATATTTTTTCATAAGAGTTGAGCAACAGGTGGCATTCAATGGGTTATTTTAAAGCAATCATAGAATCAAATGTTACTTTGTTCAATACTTGCTTACTTGTTATCTCATCTTTGGATAGCATGTTCAAATTTTTAAATGTTTTTAATAAAAACATGAAAAAGTAAAACAAAATATAATCTTTTTATGTAATTTTAGATTAATCATGTATAATGAATATTATTAAGCCTTTGGAGTGCTATATTTAATGCATTTAACTAACTGTATCATTTATTCACACAGTATGTATGTTAGTTTTCTCAGATTTTTAAAGCTGATACTATTTAACATGTACTAGGCCCTGTTCTATGCTCCTCACAGGCATTGTGTCATGTCACCATCATATCAATCTCAAAAACATGTGCTACTATTACAAATGCAACTTATTCTACAATCGGTTATTGCTGAAAATTGGACTCAAATTCACATCTAAGAAGTTTTCAACTTTGGCTTGTAAAAAAATGTATGTATACTTCTAATAAGGATAATAAAACCTTAAACACAAGTCCTTATTAATCAAGAATAATATTTTTCTAAAGTATTTATAACAAAAAAAAACAATTTAATATCATCAAAGGGAACAAGAAACCAAAAATAATTTATATTTTCAGTAATTTGACAAATGATTTTCATTTTTCTCATGTTCCTAGCTTTATTTGTTTAAACTCTTACATTGTGATGTTATAATTACATATAATTGTGCAATATGCTTTTTAAAATTTTTTTCCAACATAATGTTTACACAGGAATGTCCTGTGTGAGAATCACTGCATACATTTCAACTTTATTTTTTTCTTAAATTGCTATTATTTCCAATTTATATATATTATATCATTTCTTACCAATAAGCCACTTATTAATTTCATATAATCATTCCAATCTAGTAAGATATGTGATTTGGATTAGCATTACATTATTTTTTGTATGAGTATAAAAACTATGATGAAAGTAATAATAGAAATAATATTTAATTTAAAAGATATTTTTCTTTTTATTGTTCCTTAGATTCCACATATAAGTGAAATCATATGGTGTTTATCTTTCTCTGTCTGACTTATTTCACTCAGCACAATAACCTCAAGGTGCATCTATGTCATTGCAAATGGTAAGATTTCATTTTTTTAATGGCTGAGTGATATAAAAAGAACAAACTAGTCAAAAAAAGACTCATGAATATAGTAGACAATTTGGTGATGGACAGAGGGGAGGGGGGTTAGGGGACTGGGAGAATGGGGTGAAGGGTTAAAGTACAAATTAGGTGTTGATAGAAGGTCATAGGGATGGGGTGCACAGCATAGGGAATGCAGTTAGTATTAATACATTGGCTAGGTGGAGGGCCAGGGGAGGGAGGGAGCAATGGGGGGGATCATTTTATGAACTATATAGATGTCTAACCAATATACTGTATACTTGAAACTAATTTAAATAAATTTAAAAAAAGATATTTTCCTTTTTCTTTAAAATTAAAATCTTAATATTATCGGAAAGGATTCCTCCTTTTCTTTTAACACCAATACTTACTGTCTAAAAGTTAATTGGCTAGAAAAGCTTGTTAATGCATTCATCACAAACATGTGTTCAGCTATGAGATTTTTAAGCTATATTACAATATATACCTAACGCAAAATTACATTTATATTATCGTATGTTTCTTTAAAAACTATTAAAGTTTTTCACAAATCACATATTTTTAAGTTTTCTTTTAAGAGAATGCCTGAGCATTTCAGGAACTAGTAAGAAAACTTTATTTCTAATCTTGGGAACAATAGCTCTTTAAATATAACTTCTTGAGTTTTAAGTGTGATAATAAAAAAATAATGCCTGCATTTTAAATTCCAATATCTATATTATCCACTAAAGAAAAATAAAATTACCTGCTACTGCAATAAAGAAATATATACTATCATATATTAAGTATTAATTGCATTAAATACTACCAATTACGATTTTCAAATAAAAGAAAACTCATGAGAAAAAAAATGGAGACAAAAAAGGTTTTGTACATCCACACAAAACATGTCCATATAACGATAGGATATTAATATCTGTCTACATTTAAACAAAGATTTTGTTATCATTTAATTCTCCGCTCCCACAGCTCTGAAGCCTCATGCCCTGCCCTTTGAAGACTGACCTTATATCCTGTTAAGCATTTCTTTCTATTCTATAGCAACCTAGACCATGAAAATAATTATTCAATCCTTTCTCATCAGTAAAATTCTCCTTTTCTTATATACCTATTATAAATCTTTAACAGCTCACATTTATCATTGCTGATGAGTAAAAAATATTTTGTCAGGACAAAATATGTACGCTACGTTACATTTATTTGATCCATTGCTGTGTAATCAAGGATAATTCAGATTATGGTTGTCCTATTCTAGTGAAACACTGCCTCATTTACTACACTTCCTTGAACGAGTTTGCATTAAGATGTGCACATTAACTGGAATTACTATTACTTGTTATTCTCATATTACTCTGTTTTCTTCCATGAATTTCATGGTGAGGCCTTGACAAGTTAGAGCACTAAAATGCACTATACAGATTTTCTATTAAAAAGGGAAATTTGTACTTTCTACAATCTCGGTATTTTATATTTATTGCCATAATAATTTGCATGTTTCTGTTTGTGTATGAGTGTATATAGCTGTAAGTATTGCCTATATTTGTCCTTTGCATTAATGAACTTGTCTTTATTGCATTTGTAAATTACAAAGGAAATAGAAAGGAGAACTTTTTAAAATTTATTTACATCTAGCTACTATGCTGAGAAACATTTAGGAAAATATAGTGTAACATTAAAAGTAGCAGACATCAGTTATAAATCCAATCATTAGTAGGCACAAGGCTGTTCCTGCAGTAATGGCTAACCAACTTATTTCAACAAATGCTCCCTTTAGAGTTTCTTTTAATATTGTTTTGCAAACTATCTTTGGTTACGTTAAGGGTGGAGTTAATTAAGCAAGGACTACTTCGTAAAGAGAACATGTAAAGGCAATGAAATCTTTCCTACATTGCTGATTAAGACTGAGGGCACTTTTCTTAATATAACTTGTATACAAAGTATAAAGGCATTTGTATAACATCCTCTGTGCTTCTAATGTATCTATGTGTTTTGTTCCATTTTAGATGGCCCTGACAAATAGGCTGGCCAAAGAACCGTTGGCTGCATTCTTGCTTTATATTTTGATAAACGTTGAGAGCAGTGGTAGTAGATATTTTCCTTACTATTGACAACTTTGCTCTGTAACTTATTTAGGTTAATGAAATATGAAAGCGACACATGCCAATCTAAGTAGAATATTTGAAAAATAATGTAGCCTCACTATCTCTTCTTTCTTACATCAGGATAAACTTTGTCACAGAGAGGGGCTATTTTTTAACCTGTATTCTTGAATAATGGCATTTAGGATTAGCGACATGACTGACTCAACACAAGCAAGAAGCAAAAAGTAGATGCTTGTTGTTGCTGTGGGAGCTAAAAAAATAATAATACTTTTTCTCCCACTTTCTAATTTCTTCTAGATGGGCTAGGAATCAAATTAGAGACAGATTAACAGGAGAAAATAAAATTGTAATACCTGCATACAGGGAATTCACGTAAGCACACAAATTCCAAAGACAGTGAGGTAAAATTGAGTCAATGTCATTTTGGACAAAGGAAAAAAGTAGGAGGTGGGATGTGAAGGGATTTTAAAGAAGTAGGCAATTTATAGGTAGTTGAGAAAGAGCAGAACATGTACAGCACATAAATTCTTGCTTCCATGGGACATGGGTGATCTAGCTACCAGGCCCCTGCTTGGCACCTTCCTACCTATTATAATTAATTTAAAGTAAGACTAGAGTGACATCCTAAAATTTACTTACTGAAGCAAGCTTTTCCGTTTGAACCTATTAGGCAGAAAAGGAGGGGGTCAAAGGTTCTTTCTAACTCTTTTGTTCCTTAATAACCAGCTTAAAATCAATATCCACAAGGCAGCATTTAGGTGGCAAAACTTTGGTCTCTCATTATGAAGTTCTGGAAATTATTTCTTGTTCAATATAAATTAGCACAATGTAGATTATTATGACTAATGTACATACACTACATTAGAATGACAATGTAGATCAGAAGTGTCTCTGAATTTCATATT
>NW_011888794.1:3742212-3749333 GCF_000151845.1 Pteropus vampyrus
ATGTAAAGGCAATGAAATCTTTCCTACATTGCTGATTAAGACTGAGGGCACTTTTCTTAATATAACTTGTATACAAAGTATAAAGGCATTTGTATAACATCCTCTGTGCTTCTAATGTATCTATGTGTTTTGTTCCATTTTAGATGGCCCTGACAAATAGGCTGGCCAAAGAACCGTTGGCTGCATTCTTGCTTTATATTTTGATAAACGTTGAGAGCAGTGGTAGTAGATATTTTCCTTACTATTGACAACTTTGCTCTGTAACTTATTTAGGTTAATGAAATATGAAAGCGACACATGCCAATCTAAGTAGAATATTTGAAAAATAATGTAGCCTCACTATCTCTTCTTTCTTACATCAGGATAAACTTTGTCACAGAGAGGGGCTATTTTTTAACCTGTATTCTTGAATAATGGCATTTAGGATTAGCGACATGACTGACTCAACACAAGCAAGAAGCAAAAAGTAGATGCTTGTTGTTGCTGTGGGAGCTAAAAAAATAATAATACTTTTTCTCCCACTTTCTAATTTCTTCTAGATGGGCTAGGAATCAAATTAGAGACAGATTAACAGGAGAAAATAAAATTGTAATACCTGCATACAGGGAATTCACGTAAGCACACAAATTCCAAAGACAGTGAGGTAAAATTGAGTCAATGTCATTTTGGACAAAGGAAAAAAGTAGGAGGTGGGATGTGAAGGGATTTTAAAGAAGTAGGCAATTTATAGGTAGTTGAGAAAGAGCAGAACATGTACAGCACATAAATTCTTGCTTCCATGGGACATGGGTGATCTAGCTACCAGGCCCCTGCTTGGCACCTTCCTACCTATTATAATTAATTTAAAGTAAGACTAGAGTGACATCCTAAAATTTACTTACTGAAGCAAGCTTTTCCGTTTGAACCTATTAGGCAGAAAAGGAGGGGGTCAAAGGTTCTTTCTAACTCTTTTGTTCCTTAATAACCAGCTTAAAATCAATATCCACAAGGCAGCATTTAGGTGGCAAAACTTTGGTCTCTCATTATGAAGTTCTGGAAATTATTTCTTGTTCAATATAAATTAGCACAATGTAGATTATTATGACTAATGTACATACACTACATTAGAATGACAATGTAGATCAGAAGTGTCTCTGAATTTCATATTATATATTTAAAACTTCCAGCTTTGGCTCTGATGTAAGAGTGTGGAAGTTCTCACTACTCTGATTAAGCAAGAAAAAGATGAATAAATTGAAAATCAATAATTCTGCTTGGATTCATCAGAGAATTGAGGTTTCAGGGAAAACGACCACCCCAAAAACTAGAGAGACAGGCACATACTGAAATTCAGAGGTTGGATCTGGTTACCAGAAACAGTAGCCACTGGAGCTATAAATGAGTAAGCATATCCAATGGGTAATTTTGACAAATTCTAGTAGGCTGATTTACACTAGAGTTAGAGTGAGACACTCCTGGGTAGGGGTACAGACTTAGGGGAACCCATCTTTTTTGGAGTTTTATCTCTAAGAACTCCTGAATGTGCTTACAATGAAGGCCAAGAAAAAATACATCACTCTGGCAAGGTGGGAAAAATGAACTATTCAAAAATACATTCAGACTATTCCCCATAACAAAGGCCATTCTCTATAGAAAAATAATTTACAGAGCCTTGTCTCACATAAATGGAAGGGCATTTACCAAACTCTGTTCAACTCTTTCCTTCTTATCTGACCTGAAGGGGAGTAGAAGCTAAGAAACATTCATGAAGATAATAGACAAGGGTATATGCCCACGAACAGACTTATATATAACATAAGATTATAGAATATTTCTCCTTCCTAATGCATTATTACCATATCAAAAAGTCCCCAGCATAACAACAATGAATTATAACTGAAAGAACTGAAAGACACAGACTCTATCTAAAGAGGAGTTCTTACGATAATCCAAGACAACAGAAGAGTCAAAAATAAGGACAATAATGAATTTGGGATTCCTTGTCATGCACAGCTATATCAGAATTAAACATAGTTCAAATTCTAGTCAAATGAACATAAACCTACATGCACAAAAAGCCTTTTAATTCAGTTCATATTACCCAAAACATGTCTAGCATTCAACAATATAAGACATGGTAAAAGACAAATAGAAATGGTCAGAAGAGACAGTAAATATCAGAACCGAACTTCAATATGATAGATTTTAGAAATGACAAGTTAGGAAATTAAAATAACTATAATCAATGTTAATATTAATAAACTAATAAATAACTGTGGAATCATTACAATGGTAAACTCAAGTAATAGTGAAGAAGAATTTTCCACTCAAATGGCTAACTTTGTAATCAGCTCTTTTGTTCTGTTTCTGTAGACATGCTTGCTGCATAGGCTGAAGGGCAGGGTGACCTCGTGATCAACTGAAGATTCACCCTCCTCTTTGCTTGTTCTATCTAGATAACAGATGAATTTCCTTTGCTTGATAAGCCCTATAAAAGTAATGTTACCTCTGAGCTCGGGGACCAGATCTTCAGAGCACTAGCTCTTCTGGGACCGCCGGCGTAATAAACCTGAGTTCTCCAACTGTCCAAGTGGTGCTTGGTTTCTCACTGGCCTAATTTTTCTGCAATAATTGGACTATTAGAAGGAGAAGAAAGAGAGAACTGAGAAAAAAATATGTTAAAATAATAGTAACCATGATATTTCTAAAATAAATGACAATTAACCAACAAAGCACAGGTGTAGGAATCTCAAAGATAAATACTAGAAAACTTACACCTAGACATTTTATATTCAAACTGCAGAAAATCAAAAACAATGTGAAAATTTCAAAAGAAACCAGCAGGAATGAGGGCAATTTAACCATAGAGGAATAACAATAAGTATTACAGTAGACTTTATTAGAAACTATGCAAGCGAGAAGAATGGAGTAAAATTTTTTAACGTATTAAAATTTTAAAAACAAAAGAAAAGCCATCTACTTAAAACTCTCTATCTGACTAAATTGTCCTTCAAAAGCAAAAGCGAAATAAAGGCTTTCTCTGACAAAAACAGAGGGAATTCATTGCTACCAGCCTAGACTACAATAAATGATAAAAGAAAATTTTCACAGAGAATAAAAATAATATAGGTCAAAAATATGGAACTACATAATGCAAGAGCTTCAGAGAAAAAACATTAAAATAAAATACTTTAGATCAAACGAGACTATGAAAAATAAAGAATAACTGTTTAATATAACAATAAGAATGATATAATCTGTGATTATATCATGTAAACAAGGGAAACATTATGAGATGGGAGGGATAAACTGGGAATACTCTTATAAAGTGACAATGCCATGCGTGAAGCAGTATGCTGTTATTTAAAGGTTTTGTTACAAATAGTTTTGTTGTAAATGTATACTGCAAAACCTAGGGCAACAACATTTTTCAACAATAATAGAGCAGGAGTGTACAAAAAAGAAAAGTTAAAATATGGTAGATATTAATTCAAATATATCAATAACAGCTTCTAATGTGATTGGTTTAAATGTACCAATTAAAATATAGAGATTGCCAGAGTAAATTTCAAAAAGCAAAACCAAATTATCTGCTTCTATAAGAATCTACAAATATAAAGATTCACATATGTTAAAAGTAAATGGCATAGAGACAGATAAACTTGCTCACACTAATCAAAAAAAAAATAGGGAGTTACTATATTAATCTCAGGCATGACAGGCTACAGAGCAAGGAAAATCAAGAGAGGTGTTACATGATAATAAAATGTCGATTGTCAAACAAGAAATAAAATTCTTAATATATATGCACCTAATGAAAAAGTATAATGGGTGAAGCAAAAACTCATACCGTTGCAAGGATAAATAGACAAATCTAGTATTATGGCTGAAGACTGCAATAGCCACTTTTTAGACTTTTGTAGATCAAGCAGATAGAAAATCAGTGAAGACAGTGGACCTGTAGAGCATTATTGATAAATATGATCTAATTGACACTTAGAGAATACTCCATGCGACACCATAAGAATACACATAATTCTCACGATCATATGGAACAAGGAAAGAATGAGTTGTGTGGCTTCAGGGCAAAGGCTGTAGTGACAGCTGCCATAGTCCCTTTGTCTAGCCCTTCCCCTGTGCAGCCTGCAGGTGAAAGCCATCTTGTCTGTGTTGAGCCCTCCCCCAACATGGCCAAAACTGAATCTGCATTGGCCTGGTGAGATCTGCTTGCTCCATCCCGTGACTCCCTGAGACCTCACACCACCCAACTTGCAAATTGCTCCCCCCCACCACCGTGGCAATTTCTCATGGTAATGAGCAACAAGCCCTATCTGGCCACACAGGACACCTACTACATAAGACCATCTGCCTAAGAGTGGGAAATATAGCAAATCTACCTAACACATAAAAACAAACTCAGAGAGGCAGCCAAAATGAGAAAATAAAAAATCATGTCCCAAATTAAAGAACAGGAGAAAACTCCGAAAAAAGAAATAAATGAAATGTAGGCAAGCAACATACCAGACACAGAGTTCAAAACTCTGGTTATAAGGAGAGCAATGAATTTAGGGGAAGAAAAGATGAGTTCAATGAGAATTTTAATAAAGAGAGAGTAAGCATAAAAAAAGACATAGAAAGAAGCCATAAAAAAAAAAAATCAGTCAGAAATGAAGAATACAGTAACTGAAATTAAGAATACACTAAAAGGAAATTGCAGTAGATTGGATGAAGCAGAAGATCGAATCAGAGATTTGAAAGACAAGGTAGTAGAAACCAGTCAATCAGAACAGCAAAAAGAAATAAAGAATAAAAAAAATAAGGATAATTTAAGGGATCTCAGGGACAACATCAAGCATAACAACATTCATACCAGAAAAGTCCCAGAAGGTGAAGAGAGAAAGCAAGGGATTAAGAACCCATTTCAGGAAATAATGACTGAAAACTTCCCTAACCTGGTGAAGGAAATAGATGTATAAGTCCAGGAAGCGCAGAGATTCCCAAACAAGGTGTACCCAAGTAGCCCCACACCAAGACACATCACAATTAAGATGGCAAAGATTAAAGACAAAGAGAGTCCTAAAGACAGGAGGAGAAAGGCAGCGAGGGAGCTCCCATTAGAATGACAGCCAATTTCTCAACAAAAATTTTGCAAGCCAGAAGGGATCAACACAAAATATTCAAAGTGATGAAAAGCAAAGACTTACAACAAAGACTACTCTACCTAACAAGTCTATCAATGAAAATTGAAAATGAGATAAAGAGCTTCCCAGACAAAAAAAAGGTAAAAGAATTCACCACCAATAAGCTAGTGTTATAAGAAATGCTGAACCTTTTTTAAGAAGAAGAGAAAGAAAAAAATAACATAAATTTGATTAATAAAATGGCAATAATTATGTAACTATCAATAATCACTTTAAATGAAAATGGAATAATGCTCCAATCAAAAGACATAGGGTAGCTGAATGGATAAGAAAACAAGACCCATATATATGCCATCTACGAGAGATGCACTTCAGACTGAAAGACACGCACATTGAAAGTAAAACAATGGAAAAAGATATTTCATGCAAATAGAAATGAAGAAAAACTGGGGTAGCAATACTTATATCAGACAAAATAGACTTTAAAACACAGGCTATAATAAGAGACATAGGACAGTGCATAATGACAGAGGGGGATCAATCCAAAAAAAAAGAATATAACCCTAATAAACATTTATGCACCCAACACAGGAGCATCTAATTATTTAAAGCAAATATTGACAGACATAAAGAGCGACTGACAGCAATGTAGTAACAGTACGGGGCTTTAGCACCCCATTGACACCAGACAGATAATCTCAACAAAAAAACAACAGCCTTAAATGATACATTAGATCAGATTTATTTAATTGTTATTCTTAGAGCCTTTCACCCTAAAGCAGCAGAATACACATTCTTCTCAAGTGCACATGAAACATTTTCCAATGTTAGGCCACAAAACAAGTTTCAGTAAATTTAAGAAGACTGAAATTATATCACGCGTCTTCTCCGACCATGATGATATAAAACTAGAAATCAATTACAAAAAAAAAACTGAAAAATACACAAATATATGGAGGCTAAATAGCATGCTACTAAACAATGAATGGGTTAACGATAACATCAAGGAAGAAATCAAAAGATACCTGGATAAATGAAAATGAAAGCATAACATCTCAAAATTTATGGAACACAGCGAAAACAGTCCTAACGGGGAAATTCATAGTAATACAGGGCTTAATCAAGACACACAAAAAAATCTCAAATGAAAAAATCTAACCTCATACCTAAAAGGAATTCGAAAAAGAAGAGCAAACAAATCCCAACATGAGTAGAAGGAAATAATAAAATCAGAGCTGAAATAAATGAAATAGAGTCTAAAAATACAGTACAAACAATTAATAAAACCAAGAGCTGGTTCTTGGAAAAGATAAACAAAAGTGATAAAACTTTAACCAAACTCATCAAGAAAAGAAGAGAGAGGACCCAAATAAATAAAATCAGACATGAAAAAGGAGAAGTAACAAAAGACTCCACAAAAATATAAAAGATTGTAAGGAAATACTATGAACAATTATATGCAACAAATTGGGCAATCAGGCAGAAATGTTCCTAGAAACATATAATCTCCCAAGACTGAGTTAAGAAGAAACAGAAAATCTGAACCAACCAACTATTACTAATGAAATCAAATCAGTAATCAAAACTTCACAAGGAAAAAAAGTTCTGTACTGGACAGGCGAATTTTACTAAACATTCAAGAAGAATTAACACTCCTTCTTCTCAAACTATTTCAAAAAATCCAAGAGGAAGAAAGGCTCCCAAGTTCATTTCATCCTTATCCTGATTCCAAAACCAGACAAAGGCATTATGAAAAAATAAAATTATAGGCTGATATTATTGATGAACACAGATTAAAAAAAATGCTAAATAAAACAAGAACAAACCAAATTTAGCACCACATTAAAAATAACATGCATCATGATCAAGTTGGATTTATTCCTGGGCTACAAGGTTGATTCAATATCCAAAAATCAATTAATGTGATATACCACATTAACAAATTGAAAGATAAAAATTATATGATCATATCAATTGATGCAGAAAAAGCACTTGACAAAA
>NW_011888794.1:3751033-3766695 GCF_000151845.1 Pteropus vampyrus
ATGTATATATATATGAACATTACTTGGCCATAAAAAATAAAACCTTACTATATGCAACAATATGGATGGACCTAGAGGGTATTATTCTAAGTGAAATAAGTCAGAGAAAGACAAATATCGTGTGATTTCACTTACATGTGGAATCTAAGGAACAAAATAAATGAACAAATAAAACAAAAAACAAACAGATACAGAGAACAAAGTGGTGATTGTCAAATAAGGAAGGTTGGGGACCAGGTGAAAAAGATGAAGGAATTAGGAGGTAAAAATTGGTAGTTACGAAACAGTCATGGGGATGTAAAGTACAGCACAGGGGATATAGTCAATAATATTTTAATAACTATGTATAGTGCCAGGTGGGTACTGAACAAACCAGGGGGATCACTTCATAAATCATATAAATGTCTAACCACTATGCTGTACATCTTGAACTAATATAAATAAAATTGAATGTCAACTCTAATTGAACAATAAAAATTAAAAAAATAAAATAAAAATTAATTAAATTAAAAAAGATCTCATGGAACATTTACAAAGAGAGATCACATTCAGAGCCATAAATATACCTTAACTAATATAGAAGAATAATAATCATATTAAATATGTTTTCTAACCACAGTGGGATTAAACTAGAAATCAATAACAGAAAGAGATCTGGGAAATCCCCAAATATTTGGAGAATAAACAACACATACATTAATTGAACACATATCAAAGAAAAAGTCTCAGAAAAATTTTTAAATATTTTGAAACAATGCAAATGAACATAATTTTATCAGAATTTATGATACGTAGCAAAAAACAATGCATAGAGAAAATTTTATCAATTTAAATGCTTACATTGAGAATAGAGCAAATTTTAAAATCATGAATCCAGGCTTTTGCCTTTGGAAACTAGAGAAGTAAGAACAATTTAAGCTGAAAAAAAGCAACAGAAAATAAATAATAAAAAATAAACCTAAAACTAACATAATATTGTATGTTTCTGGCCATTGAAAAATAAACTAAAAAAAGAAAAATAAATTATAAGTGAAAAAATACAGCAAAAATTAATGAGACTGAAAATAGTAAAACATGTAAATAATCAGTGAAGCCAAAACCTGATTCTTTCATAAGAACAATAATCTTCTAGCTGGCTCAATGTAGAAAAAAAATTCAAAATTATCAAGATCAGTAATGAATAAGGAGTTAACACTACTGATTCCACTGACACTAAAATACTAAAACACTTTTGTAAAGAAATCTTATGCCTGCAGATTTGATACATAGATAATATGGATTAATTCCCTTAAAGAAACAAATTTCAAAACTTGTATAAGGAAAAACAGATAATCTTACAAGGCTTATACATATACGGTCACATGCCACATATTTGATGTTTTGGTCAATGACATTTTGAATCACATATATGATAGTGGTCCCATAAGATTATAATGGAGCTGAAGATTCTGTAAGAAATGGAAAGATATTTTCTTTAGGAGAATTTTTTTTTTTTTCTCTGATGAGAGCTGTATCTGTGGGCCTTGACAATAGATTCCCTCTCACTCACAACACCTCAATTTTGAGTGCACAGATTACAGCCCAATCAGTCAGCCACTGACCTGTTTGGCACAGTGGAGCCTGATCCCACAGTGCTACATACCCAGAGGGCATGAGAGCCCCCCTAGATCTAGATTGATGATCTTTAGAGCACATTGCTGTAAATTCTTGATGAGGACCTAAGATGCTATACAAGGACATAGGTCCACTGGAGCAACCTTAACAAGCATTAAGTGACATTGCCACTTTAGTAAATGCTATATGGTAGTGTGGAGCCAGTCTGTCCCCGTACTTTGGAGATATTTTCAGGTGGCAATGATGTAAAGCATATATGTTATTTCTCCCTTCAATTCAAGGTCAGTGAGACCTCTTTGTTCCAGATAGGGTCAAGAGAACCAAAAACAAGTTCCAAAGTTGAAATAGTGAGTCCTCAGTTCTACATCCTCTCCATGCTAAACACCATTTTTTTATGAATACCACAAAATTCTTTAATCTGACCACTGCTCTAACATGTAATAGCTAAAACCACATTATGAATATCCCCTGTTTTCCTTTATCTATCCATCTTGATTTCTTATTCCTACTGATCCTCAGGCCACCTTTCGTTCTTTCCTGACATTCACTATTAGGGTTATTTATGCCTTACCTACTCAGTTTCTCCTCAATATTTATAAGCAATCTAGCCCACAGCCTGGTCATGGAGCAGCACTGACAGCTTCGGTGTTCTATTTCTAACCCTGTTGGAAACAGGAGGAAGTCTTGTAGGATAGTGTTTATAAAGCCTGCGGTGGTGTACAGTAACATCCTAGACCTTCACAGTCACTCACCACTTATTCATTGACTCACGCAGAGCAATTTCCAAGCTTGCAAGTTCCATTTATGGTAAGTACTCTATATACGAGAATCTTTTTTTTTTTAAACCTTTTTTACTATAGTTTTATTGTACTTCTCTATGTTTAGATACATGAATACCAGTGTGTTACAACTGCCTACAGTATTTAGTACAGTAACATGCTGTATAGGATTACAGTTTAGGAGCAATAGGCCACATCATATTAGCCTAGGCATGTAGTAGGCTACATGTAGTAGGCTTAAATGACTATTGCTAAGTGAAAGAAGCCCATTTGAAAAATGACATACTGTATCATTCCTATTACATAACATTTTGGAATAGAAAAATTACAGAAATAGTAAAAAGATTAGTGGTTTTCAGGGAGAGAAGAAATGGAGGTGAGCAAGTGAGGACTGAATAGGTAAATCAAAGAGAGTTTTTTAGGTGGTAAAATTATTATCTATGCTACTGAAATGCTGGATACATGACACTATGCATTTACTAGGGCCATAGAACTATACACCATAAAGAGTGAATCTTAATGTATGCAATTTTTTAAAAAATTTAAGAGATAAGAGAATCTCAGGATTGAATGAGATTGAAACAAAACAATCTAACTGTATGAAAAATGTATGAAACAATCTCGCTGAAAGGGAAAAATTGCTTCCTTAAGTAATTTTGGAAATGAGTCGAGACTGTAAGACTAAGCCAAAATGAACTGCACACAAGCTTTGCATTCAACTTTATAAAGCTGTTTTGTATAGGGGTACAAGTCAGGTTAACAATTCCGATGGTGCTCTTATTCATGTATATTGGAAGCAAACAATTAAACTTTTGAATAATAAATGCTAGGATCCAGGGTACTCACAGTTGGAATGGAAGGTAAGCAAGGAAAAAGAAAGCTGGAATGATGAATGTGGTAATGGATTAATTTTGGAGTCAGACATATAAGCTCATGTCTGGCTTAATATAGACACAGATCATTAAATGGAAAAATAATTATATATGTGTATATACACAATTTTGTATACTCACATATATTCCTTTATCTGTCAGCTAGGAGGGCCTAGAAGAAACACTATCCCAGTAGCAAAAAGTATACCTGTTATCCAGATCTTGGTTTCATGATTTTCCAATAAAAGGGGCCAGAGTAATGAACAAATGGCTGATTCTGTGACTGAGACAAGAAATAGGTGACAAGTCTTAAGAAATTTATAGTGCCATCAAATAAGGACTTGCTAAAAAAAACAAAACAAAACAAAAAAACAAAAAAAATCATATTGATGAAAATATGTTAAAGATATAGAGGAGACAATGAAATGAGCTCTCAATGGCTGAAGGTAGAATGATTAGAGCAAGAGAATAAAGGAATGTTAGATTTCAATGGTAAATATGAAACAAATATCCATATATCTATACTTAAATCAGGAAGGAAAGAAGGAAGGGAAGAAGGAACCAAGAAAGGAAAGAAGAGAGCAAGGAAAAAAGGTAGGAAGAAAAATGGAAAGGGAGGAAGGAAAGAAGGAAGAAAGAGAGGGAAACATAAAAATACCTCCCCCACCCCCCACAACCACCACACAGAACAATATCATTGTCTTAGAAACCTACTCATAGTCGAAGGGGTAAAATATGCTGCAAATGGATACAAAGAAAGAAAAGAAACAAAATATTCTTATTTGCTAGTACAAAGGACCAGAGAAAGGAGTAAGAGCACCCTGCCCGGGGTAAAATGAAAAATATCTGATTAGAGCATTAGCAAATACTGGTGATAGAACTAGATGATGGGGTACATTAAAATGATATAAAGACTTCTCTTTAATATAATTTATTTTTCTCTACTTGTGCACCATTAAGAACATTTAATATAACTTTTATCTCTGCCTAGTAACATTAACATTTTTAAGTATTTAAGTAATTAATATAAAATTATTTTAAAATGTATTGAAGTGGATTAAATGATGTGCACCTTGCTATTTATACCAAAAAAATATTTTGTTAACGGAATGGGAAGAAAATAAAGCAAATTCTTAAACGAGCATAGACCTGGATGAAGAACTCGGGTAGCATAATCAGCAATAGCAAGCATTACACTCTTTTTAAATATACAGTGACCAGAAGAAATATTTTGTTGATTATTTGATTTGATTTTTTCCCCCTTCGTAATGATACTTTGATGGTGTTTCTTCATTCTTAAACTTCAGCTGACCTCCTTGAACGTATTCCTCCTATACAACATTTTTTTAAAACACATTTTCCAGTTTTGATTCTTAGATCTTTGTACTGATATCTGAGAACCAGCTTTTTTTTCTGGACCGTAGAAACTTGCCTGTGATATCTGGTACTGAATACTTTATTGGTTTTTGTCACCCTGTTCCTGTTATGACCCACTATTCAGTCTTTGATCATGTCTCTTCTAACATGATTGAATAGGTTAAGTGTAGGGGTGAATGATAGACAAATCTCAGTGTGTTCTAAAGTTTAAAAGGCTTGAATGAAGTGTAAAAATCCATAGAGAGATTTGTTAGTGAGGCCTGGAAAACGAGAATATTCTGCAAGTTTCGGATACACAACAGTCAATAACAGTGTACAATTTGAGGAGTTCTGCAGACACAATGGATAATTAAAATTAAGTCTATTGAGGAAGAAATTTGTCACAATACAGTATATTCGATAATGTCGGGCACTTTAAATGTAGATAAATGATCATAAGTAGAAAGTTTTGGAATCTATTATTGTTTCCAGGTATTTGTTTGGTCATTTGTAGAATTAGTTAAACTGCTTCTTTTTTTTCTTTTCTTTTTCTTTTTTCAGGATTCACCCATTAGTGGGGAGATAGAAGCCAATACCAAAAGTTAAACACCCCACTTCTCCTTTCTCAAAATACCAAGGTCCTACTTCTTCTTGCATGCATAATCTTAGCGAGTTTTGTGTAGAACAAATATTTACATGGAATACTAGACATCAATAATAATGCCTTTTGGAAGCACAAATGCTTAAATGCCTCCCTTAGTAGTCAATTGCCAAATGGAATGATGGGCCATGTTAAGTCAGACCCACAATTAGATATTTTAAATACAAAAATACAAAAAAAGCATTTTTAACAATGTCTCCTAAATCACTGTCCCGCATTAAATGACATATAGGGAAAACTATTAAAATCTGGCTTATCTAATACATGAATATAGAAAATACAGTTTATTATTCACCTTAAAGTAAGTTATGGTAACATTATAATTAATGGCCTTTACAATCTAAAATGTAAACATTACTAAAGTCTTAAATCACTACAGTGTAAGAATGAGAAAAATTTACCTAGTTATATATAGTTTTATATTTTTAAAAATGTGTATTCCAATTGTTTCATATTTTAACTAGCAAAACCATAGCAAATTGTTTCAGCAAGTAATATTTTTTCAATGCTATATATTAAAAAATATAAAACTATAATAATTTTTCTGTAATGTAATGTGTTTTTTTTTATTATGTGTGGTAGGTATTATCTATTATTAAACTTTCAGGTACTATTTATATTGTTCTGTCATTTGAAAACAAATAAGGAAACTGCCTTTTAAAAACAATTTGCACAAACCATTCTGAGTGAGCAGTCAGAATTTCAGATTCAATACAGAGCTAATTAGTGTCCCTTTTAAATTGAGATTGCTCTTTAACACTAATGGTATTGGAATACCACAAAATTATTGAAAAAATGCACAGAAAATTAATGTTATTGAAGGAAAATATATCCACAAGAATATGTGTAGTTGAACACACGCAAAAATTGATAAACGTATAGCTTTTCCTTCTAGCATTTCCTTCTTATATGTTCCATTTATTTTTGTTGTAGCTGAAAATATTACTAATATCTACTAATTATCAGATTCTCTCAATTACCTACAAAAAGAATTTGAAATCAAAGAATGAGAATTAGAAGAAAAATGTAAATTTCACAGATCCTTTTACAAGTGGTTTGTGATAATGAGAAATGTTTAGTAGACAAAAAAATACCAAGTCACAGATTCCTTTAAGATTAGCTTCTATTTTCAAACCCATAAAGATTAGCAATGTTGAGAACAAATATTTGTGTGAAATTTGAGCTAAACAACTACAGAATCTTTAGGTACAATTAAAAACTAAATATTATTTTAGAGTCATCCTTTACTTTCTATAATTCAATTTCTAAATTCAGTAATTTTCTTTTTCCAGAAAATTTTTAAATTTTTCATCTACCCTATAACTCTAATGAAGACTTATTTGCCTAGCACTGGACTATTTATTTTTACACAGATGGCATCACTTAATCTTTTAGCTATTTAATGAAGTACAACCATTTTCCCATTTTATAGATGAGAAAAACCAGACTAGAGAAATTATATATAATTTGTCCAATGTCAGATGTCTAATAAGTGATATGTAATGAAGAAAAAATAATATTCCCTCTATCCTTCTGAGTCCTAAACTGAGATCTCTGTAATAAATGACAGATTAACAAGAGAAAACAAACAAAAGTTTATTACTATGTATACTTCACGTATATATGGGAGATATCCAGGGAAAAATAAGGAATTCCCCAGGGTGGCTAGAATTCAGACTTAAATACCATCTTAATAGGGAAATGGGAAGGAGAATGTAGGCCTCTTATGGAAGAGTAAATTATTTTTAGGAAAGATGAATGGTCCCTTAATATTATAGATGAGAGATGTGATAGTTTGTGTGAGAATTTGTTTGGAGGTGGTATCACTTCTAGTCTCTTCTCCCTGTAATAAGAGTCAATTATCTCTGGTGATGAAACTCCTGGGAGGGGATTTATGACAATTTAGTTCCTTCTGGAGGATCTGTCTTCAGGCAGATAAGGGAAGTGCAGAGAAAGCCCCTCCATGAATTTGCTGTTTCTCAAGTGCTTATGTGAAAAGCTCAAAAGAGTCAATCTATCAAAGTGGTGTATTTTGGGGTGGCATGTCATGAACTTGTACAGTCATATTTGGGGGTGATATATTCTCCTACCCTTGGGCAATGCCAGGCATTTTGATTATCCAACCATGCTTTTGAACACAGTATTATATCTCTCTGTCATCCTTATTCTTCATGCTCAATTGGTTAAGAAACTCATTCATTCATTCTTTCATTCATATGTCTATTGGTTCATTCATGAAAGTTAAATGAATTTACTGGTAGTCCTGAAGTTTCAGTTTACCACCCCATTGGTCAAGTTTGGCTCACAGATATGTTTAATTTGGCATGGAAACTTGTTTTGTTTTAATTGAGTCAACTAGAAATATTAAAAATTTGGAGAAATCCAAATTCCTTGCTTCTCCTTGAAAATTCAGAAAATGTGGAAAATTGAGCTTGCAAATATACATAACAACAGTTGAAGCTCAGGGACTCTTCCACATTCCTGATCTTTTCTTATTGAAACTTTGGTATTTGTGTATGTATTAGTGGCAGCTTAGATTACATGCTCACCAATTACCCGAAATTAACAATTTTATTAGGAACATGGAGGGAATTAGCTACTTTTCATGAATTTCAGTAAACTCTAGTATAGATAAAAGAAAAAAGAAACATCACAGTATTTTGTTAGTCTTTTCAATCTAGTGCCTACATCCATGATTGTTGGGTATCAGATGATTCCATGCCATGATAGATTTCGAAAGTTAACTTTTTCAAGCTATAGTCAGTGTTCAAATTCAAGGAGTCAGTAAGAATAAGAAAATATATTATTGGCAGCTGAGAAGATTTATCAAAATAGAATAAACCTGAATTCTTCACTCCACTAAAATATTTTCTGTTGTAATCTCTGCCTTAGAAAGTAATACACCTCTATATCTTCAAGCCCTATCTATATTAAGGCATCTTCCATTAGGATGCAGCTTAAGTCAGGGACCAGATTAGCCATGCATCTCCATCTCAGTCTATTGTTTCAAAACAAAGGCCACAGAAGTAGCCAATCATTAGTCAAGCTCTAGGCACAGTTTAGAGACTTACTTCTAAGACAAAAATAAGAACAATGTTCAGATTCAAAATCCTTTCGTACTACTCAACATGAACAACAAAAAAAAATGTGTGGTTTGGGTTGCTACATTATATTATGCCCAGAGATTTAAAACACAATTTGCCTATTATTCTTACAAAATTTATGGCCAGAGAAATCCCAGCCCTGGCATAAAGTATCTTCTATAAATATGAAATCATTGAGGCGGTCTCAGAAAGTACTGAGGCCTCTGGTGTTGATATCCTTCTATCAGGCAGAACCAAGTTTGTCCAAACTGACTGACAAAGAATTTACTACGTGACCAATAGAGCAAATCGTTGCTTACTTGACTCAAGGTAAGCCTGTAACAAGTGATGTAAACTAGCGACAACTATATGTTTTTTCCTATATTTTTCAGCCTAGGTTTTGTGCAGAAACAAACATCCTAGGAATCTCAGTGGCTTCACTGATATTAGAGAATAAAGCAAGAGAGAAATTTGAAAAAGAAAAATAGGTAAAAAAATATTTTTAAAAAATGCCACCACTAGAAGTAAATTCAGAATATATTCCTTTAAATTCTTAGTGAGAGAAACAATAAAATATACATAGTAATTTGTCCAAGCAAAAAACCAAGAATTGAGAATGCAGTATAGAATCAGTGATGGTTAATATTCAGTGTCAACTTGACTAGGCGAAGGAATGCCCAGGTAGCCAGTAAAATGTAATCTCTGGGTGTGACTGTGAGGGTGTTTTCAGGTAAGATTAATATTTGAATCAGCAGGCTGAGTAAAGATCAGCGCTCATCAACAAAAAGTGGGCAGCATCATCCCATCTGTCAAGGCCCCAAATAGAACAAAAAGGCAGAGGAAAGGTGAATTCTTGCTTTTTTTTTTTTTTTGAGCTGGGACAATCATCTCCTCCTGCCTTGTGGGTAGCAAGGCTCCTGGGTCTCGAGGCTTCAGACTCTCAGATTTACACCAGTAGCTCCCCTTTCTCAGGCTTTGGGCCTGGGGTTGGGTGTTAACCCATTGGCTTCCCTGGTTCTCAGGCCTTCGGATTTGGACTGAATCATATCATCAACCTTGCTGATTCTCCAGTTTACAAAAGGCAGATTATGGGACTTCACCTTCATGGCATGAGCCAATTTTTGTAATAAATCTTCTCTTACGTGTGTGTGTGTGTGTGTGTGTCCTATTGGTTTAGTTTTTCTGAAAATATAAATCAAATAGTCACAGGAAAAAATATAAAATCACAAGTATGATAAATAGAACTGATTTAAATATATAGCAGGGGATCCCACCCTGAGGTTCAAGGAGAACTTTCCTGATTAAATGGCATTCAATCTGAGTCAGAAATTTTTAAGAGCGAGAAAGTATTTAATTTTAGGTGCAATGGTCATATGGGCAAAGGGAATGAGATGAGAAAGAGCACAGCACCATGAAATAAATGATAGTTCTACTATAGAAAGAGAATTTTAATTGCTTAACAAAACTCTACCCACTTGCAAGCTCTCTAAAAGATATCTACATGGAAGTATATGCAATTTAGAGTAAAAACAGTGGGCTAAGATATTAAGAAAAAAAAAGTTACATATTTGAATTGGATTTAATAGAACTGTATATTAGAGTTCTTAGGAAGAGCAGTGTTTTGAGAGGGATTGTTGAACTAAGAGTCAGTGGGGTTCTGGGGAACTGCATAAGTAATCATAAACCGTTTTTCATTCACTTTTAAAAAATGAAATGACTGAGAGAAAATATTAACTGAAGATGGATTAAAAAAAGGTCTACAATTAATTTTATAATATTAAAAATAAGACCAACTACTAAATCTATAGAACACAAACATTTCTCACTACTTCCATCTGCACCACCCCTTAGTTTTCCTAGCATCCTACTTGATCACACATCCACTCTCTTCTTCTTATGGTGTAATGTCCACATGAGGGATTCAGTTAAGTTATAAGACAGATCACATCACTCTTAAGCAAAATCCTCCAACTGCCTCCTATATAACTCAGAAGAAAACTCACGGTCCACACTGTCCTACATAATGTGCCTTCCTCACTCATCTTCAGATATCATGTGGACACACACGGCAAGCACAAGTCCCCCCATCCCCAGGGCCTCTGCACTTGAGGTTCCCTCTGTATTCAATATGTTTTCTCCATCTATTTGGTTGGATCACTATCCATTTCATTCACGTCTCTGCTAAAATAATATATAAAAAATAGATTTTTCACGATAACCCTGCTTAAAATAGCAACCCTATCACTTTTAATTATTTTTATGGTTATGTGTCTTTATCTTTATGGTTATGTGTCTACTTTTTGTTTACTGTCTGATCTCCACTATTAGAATGTATGTTTATGGGAAAAGGAACTATGTTTACTTCAATGCTGCATTCTCAGTACGGAGAAAATTGCCTAGGATGCTATAGGCACCGAGTACATGTCATAGGCATTTAATGATAAATGAATGAATATAAATAAACCAACTGAGGAGTGTTTGTTACCTATTAAATTAAGAAATATTAAGCCTCATAAATAACATGTGTTTTTATTGGTATAATCCTGGTTTACTATTAGTAAAATGTCAGTTTTCTGAATTATTCTTTGCATACTTGCCATCTCAAAAGTGTTTGGTTTGGTCTTCTGAATCTCTGATGTTAAAGCTTAGATGAATATAGAAGGACTTTGCCATGGAAAAGACATGAAGTATGAGCTGCTGTGGAAAGGTATGAATATGAATTATACTCCAAAGCTAAAAATGAGTTAGAAATTTTTCTTTGTTTTAATGCTACGTACACCTTTTCTTTCCCCTCCATTAGTGTGAATAATTGAGAATTAGATATATATTTAATCATTTTCGCTCATGCTTTTCTGAATTCTAACAAATGAAAAATCATGTAATTGCCATATGCTTAAGTTAATTCTGGATTTCACCATTAAACGTTTGAAAAATTATATCCAAATGGCATATATTGTGACGAAGATTTAAAAATAAAAACTGTACATTAAGATTGTCTTATAATGAGAAATTAAGAGGTAAAATTCAGATACAATACAGAAGAAATTATGATGATTTTCAACATTTTAGTTTAAGAAACAAAAAAATGAGTATAAGCATACTAATAATGTCATACCTGCAACCTTGTTTCTTGACTCTAGATTTATAAATTGTAGAAGCACTTTGTAATAGTAATTTTTTGGTCTTGGTTGAAAGTGAAGACATTTAATTGCATTACTTTTCCAATATTGAGTATGTTAATTGATACCACTTTTGAATATTTTGCAGAAAATACAAATATAAATCACATATTCCTGAAAGTTCCTTACCGATGTTAACTCACATATATGTGTATATATTTATATACATTGAGGTTATGACCACACCTATGTGATAATTTACTAAATAACCAACTTAAAAAGAAACTGTGAGAAGAAGCAATGTGTAGAATGAATGGTATGTATAGTCTTCACCTAACACATCTAATGAACAATCTATATCTCTCCAGTTCAAGTAAAAGAAATATTGTAGTCCCTCTTTTTCCATGGAGGATACTTTCCAAGACCCCCAGTGGATATCTGAAACCATGGATAATACCAAACTTTATACATACTGGTTTTTTTTTTTCTTATAATGCATACCTATGATAAAGTTTAAACTATCCTTGTACTTTGGGGACATTATTAAATATCACAAGTACTGTGATATTGTGACAGTCAATCTGATAACCGAAACCACTACTAAGTGACTAATGGGTGGTAGCATATATAGTATGAGTATGCTGGACAAAGAGTCAATCCACATCCAGGGCTGAATGGAGTGGGACAGAGTCGAACGTCATGCTATTTCATCACACTACTCAGAGCAGTATGAAATTTAAAACTTATGAATTATTTATTTCTAAAATTTTTATTTCAGATTTTCATTTATTCACACTAATGGAAGAGAAATGAATATTTTCAGACCACAGTTCACCATGAAACCACAAAAAGAGAAACCACAGATAAAGAGGAAATACTGTGGTCATATGTGGGATGTGTGTTTATGATATTTAAATACAATGCATTCATCATGAACAAAACTACTAATTGAAATATATATATATATATATATGTGTGTGTGTATATATATATAAATTGTTAAGTGTGTTGTTACCAAAATTATTTTTTTAACTTTTCTCTGAAAATGATGAGTTAATAATCAATGTTGCTTTGCATACAGATTTTATCAGTCTTTATAAATGAATATATACAATGCTGAATTTGTCTTAAGGAGTGACCTTGCGGCTGATTAGCAATCTCTATTCTAGGCATCTTCATTCCCTCATATTTATCTCAGAGATTCTTCCATCACTGAACAGTATTTTTATTTTCGCCTTTTTGGTATATGTTTATCTTTGCTGCAGTATGTGTCCATCTGATGCTACACTCCTTGAATAATGGCCATTGGAAAAGCATATTAAATTGTAAGTAGTACTGGGTTCACAACAAACTGCCTTGTAGAGGAGAAAATAACCCAAACTATATTTTGTTCACTTGTAAGTCCAAGATAAAAATATAGAAAATACAGCATACATCTCTCTTAACGCTTATGTTAGTCTGGGTTCTCCAGACACACACACGCGCGCACACACACACACACACACACACACACACTACAATATACAATAAGGAGTTGGGATCATGTGATTAAGAAGGCTGAGAGATTCCAAGATCTACATTTGGCAGGCTGAAGCCCAAGGAGGACAAATAGTGTTCCAGTCTGAATCCAAGTTCTAAGGCAGGAGATGACTAATGTCTCATTTCAAAGACAGGCAGAGAGAGAGAATTCTTCTTGACTAATAGTGACTTTGATTCTATTCAGGCCTACAACTGATTGGGTGCGACCCACCAACATTTGGAAGAGCAATCTTCATTCCTCAGCCTAAAGACTCAAATGTCAATCTCATACAGAAACAACCTCACAGATACACCCAGAAGGTGCCAGTCAAGTTGACACATAAAATTAACCTTCACATAGCTTCACAGCTAACTTGCAAACTGAAGAAGTCAATATCTTCAGGGATTCCAAAGTCCAATTGTTTAACATGAAAAGAGAAATTCTACCATTTTCATTTAAAATTAAACCACATTTTTTTCTAAAGTGTTTATCTTTAAAATTAAAATTTCTATATTATTAAAAAATAAGAAAAGATATAGGTAAAAAGCAGGTTCTCTTAACAGTTGTGTTTAGATTGGAAATGTATGTCATTTTTACATTGATGGAATTGTTTTCGAAAATAAATGTGAAAAACGTGTTATTCAGAGTACGCAGTAGGATTAAATTAATTTATCATGTTATGTAATAAGTTCCAAATTGAACTTTAGAAATACTTTATAAAAGACATTATTTAATAAAATCAAAGTTCATACTGTACATGTGTTCATTTTGCTGAAATTACTGAATGTCAACAAGACAAAAACTGGAGATTCTCCTTTGGATTTTGCGATTGGAAGACTATCATAATCTAAATAGGTCCATTCTAAGTAGAATAATGCAGGCAAGTGGAGACATTAAAATTTAAAAGAAAATTCACTCTGAGCAGTCATGGTGCATCGCCTAGTTAAAGAAAACAAAAGATGAATCAACAGTAGGAACATTGGAAATAGTCCTAAAGAACTTAAAATATAAGTTCCAACAGTGGAAGCATGTGAGAATCACTGCATGGCAAGGGGAATACGTGTCCAGAACAAAATAAGGATAGTTTCTCCTGAACTCATATACCACATTGGAAGATATAAAGAGTAGTGGTAGAAAAAAAATCAGAAAGACTAGATTAATTTTGAGGTGACTGAATTAAACCAGAGGTAATTAATTGTCTTAACATTCTAGATTGTTCTCTCATTCTACTAATATTGCTCAAACTTCTTGCCAAGTCTTCTTTATCATGCTTTATACAGAATGCGTGTGGTCTCTGTCATTTTTGTTACCTCCCCCATAATAACCAACAACAATTATTTACTTGATATGAAGAATTGTGATGTGTGATTTTATTCCATTATTAGCTGATGGTATAGGTTTTAATATATAATGTAACAATTCAATGCATTTTTGAGATAAATATAAACTTAGAAAAAAATTTGTCTTTAGAGAATAATTAATTTTGTATAGCTCATGTTACCTGAAATTGATAATGAATCATTGTTGGAAAAATATGTAAAGCCAATGAAAATACAATTATTTAAGTACTTACGAAGAGTTATGCTATAAATTTTTCAATTATAAGATGTGTTTACAACATGCTGATTAATTCAGTGGAATCTGGCTCAGATACATACTGCAAATCTGTAAACAAAGTTTGTTAGTATAAGACAAAGCAAAAGGATAACCTACTGTGACAAAGAAAGGATTAGGGCTGTCTTAATATCCTAAATATTGTTATAAGAGAGTAAATGCAAAGTCAGGAATCTCACAGCTGGTGCTAAAAGAGAAGGTAGAAAAAATGCTAATAGGGACAATGAAATAATAAAAGAAGTTGAGAGAGAAAAAATGTGAGAAAAATTTTCATGAGATGATACGAAAAAAGAAAAGAGTGGGTTTTTTTTTTGTTATTTTCAACATTATGATAGTAAGTATGTAAGATTGATGGAATATATTCAAAAGAGCTTGAAGAAAGTTCGGAGACTTAAAATCCTTTATGAAGAACAATTTCAATGGGTTGGGCAGAGTGATGAGGAGAAGCATAAGGCTAAAACAGTACCAGAAAAGATTCTTGAAAAGGAATTTATTACACATATCAATTTATTAAACATATCAACAATACAAAGAAGATCTCTTTAAGTGTTGGCTGGAAGGGTGGGAGTGATGGGTTATTTCAAAATAAAAAGAATTTTATTGAAATGTAGTGTTTTCTCTATGATACATAGCTTGTATATCATCTATTTGTCATCATTTAATACCCAGATATATGACTGAACCCTATGGCCACAAAATCTCATCTTTAAGATTCCCATTAAGAATTACTTTTAGATAATTAATTAAGTGTGGAAAAGCAGGAGCTCAGGAGATAGATTAAGGCTAGAATTCCCTACTCCAACATTTATTAGCTTTGTGAATTAAGCAAGTTAGTTGAACTCTCTAAATTACTATTCTCTCACATGTTAATAGAGCCGGTACCACTAACTTACAAATCTATAATAGCAGAGTTCGTGTATGTATAGAAAATACAGGTTAGGGTTGTTGTGAGAATCAAATGATAATAATATATGTAAAGTACATAGAACAAGACTTAGCACTATATTTGTTTGCTATTTTTATGCTATTCCATGACCTCAATATC
>NW_011888794.1:3766745-3785922 GCF_000151845.1 Pteropus vampyrus
GGAATATATTCAAAAGAGCTTGAAGAAAGTTCGGAGACTTAAAATCCTTTATGAAGAACAATTTCAATGGGTTGGGCAGAGTGATGAGGAGAAGCATAAGGCTAAAACAGTACCAGAAAAGATTCTTGAAAAGGAATTTATTACACATATCAATTTATTAAACATATCAACAATACAAAGAAGATCTCTTTAAGTGTTGGCTGGAAGGGTGGGAGTGATGGGTTATTTCAAAATAAAAAGAATTTTATTGAAATGTAGTGTTTTCTCTATGATACATAGCTTGTATATCATCTATTTGTCATCATTTAATACCCAGATATATGACTGAACCCTATGGCCACAAAATCTCATCTTTAAGATTCCCATTAAGAATTACTTTTAGATAATTAATTAAGTGTGGAAAAGCAGGAGCTCAGGAGATAGATTAAGGCTAGAATTCCCTACTCCAACATTTATTAGCTTTGTGAATTAAGCAAGTTAGTTGAACTCTCTAAATTACTATTCTCTCACATGTTAATAGAGCCGGTACCACTAACTTACAAATCTATAATAGCAGAGTTCGTGTATGTATAGAAAATACAGGTTAGGGTTGTTGTGAGAATCAAATGATAATAATATATGTAAAGTACATAGAACAAGACTTAGCACTATATTTGTTTGCTATTTTTATGCTATTCCATGACCTCAATATCACTTTGACATATATGTAACAGAAGTTTTTGTTTTGTTTTGTTTTCTGTTGAGAATCCGTAAATTGGGAAACCTACTAAATAATAAGTAAAGTGAGTTAGTTTAAGTAGTATACAGTTATAAGTGTTCAGTTATAGCATTTGCCTTTTGCTATACCATTTAATGATTTTTTAATATGCAAATATATGAAACATGTAAAGTTTATTTTGTTACATGTACTTAACCTTTGCAACTATAAATGCTTAAGTTACTTTTGTCTAAAGTCACTTTATCCACACACAGCTTTGCTACTTATATTTTAGCAAAATCTGCTATTTTCATTATGGCATAAATGACTATCCTTCCAAGTAAAGCAGCCGAGTGTGAGAAAAGGCTAAAGAGCTCCCACAGTGGGCTACAGATATTTTTAGAACCAGTGTCCTAGATCTGCAGTTCCAATAGATAGTTGATAATAAATTCATCTGGGACTCTTTTTTTTTAAAACAAAACAAAACAAAAACAAAAACAAAAACAGATTAGCGGGCATCTTCCTTGGAGATGCTGAATATCTAGCACTGAAAGAGAGAATTCATAGCTTTATAAAGCTCCCTAGGTGATTCTTATCATTAGCCACATTTGGAAAACTGGCTTAAGCCACACCACTGGTTCACATTTGTATCTTTCTATGTTTTAGGGAGGAAGCAAATGTTCCTTTGTCTCACTGTGTCAAAACAAAATTTTGTATGTGTTAAATATATAATTCTTATTCAAATACATATAAGCACATGCAAAAGTTCTGTCTAACTCAATGAAAGGACTGGCAGGATGATAATGGAGTTCAAAAAAAACTGTGGAAGAAGAAAGTCTAAAGTAAAATTGCTAAATCAGATGCAATCTGGCTGATGTTCTATAGAAGAATAAACCCATCACTTTTTGGATCGTCTTGTCTTCTAAATAGAAATTAGTTACGTCTTTAAAAGCCTGGAAATCCTTTTTTATCTTTTCAATTTGCTTCTCATTATATGTAAGTTTCCAGGGCTGTAAAGTGGCAAAATATCTGGAACCTATTTAATTGTAAATAGTGTGTCAGAGCTATGTTTTCCTTAGAGAAGGAAATGATCCTTCAGTGGACCTCTAATGCCCCAGTGATACTGAAAGACTTGATGTTTTGCTTCATTTCTAAAGCTTGAGTAATTTTTCTTAACAAGCAAGGGTACATAAATCATATATTTGCTTTTACTTTTCTTTACATTTACTTATTCAGAATTTGTTTTTTTGCAAATGGAGTAATAATGTATGGCCTCGCAAGTTGAGAAAGATTTTTTTTTTTCCTTTAAGAGGTTTGGCTCTGGGACAAAAATGTGAGTTGAAAACTGATTGTATTGAGTGGCTATACCTAACCCAAACAAAATTGAAGTGATACAGAACTGGGGAAGTTTATCATAGGTAAATCTCAAATTAAAGATCCAAGTAGTTTTAAGTAAATTACCTTTACTATGAAGATATGATTAATTGAATATTTCATAGCAGTACACGCTTTCATGCACATTTTTTTGTGAAGAAGTGATGGTTACTGAAAAATCATCTTAGCTAAAGCCATTATTTCATTCACATAATGATGCTTAGATACCATGAATTGATTTCAACTATTTTATTTAAATTACTTTACCCTGCTTGACAATATTTTTAAAAATATATAAATATTCTTTTCTCTTGGTAAAATCATGAATATAGACTTAGTAAAATAATGGTCATATGCTTCTCAAAAGATTACAAAAGCTGGTTATAAACTTCCTTTTAATATAATTCTATGCATACCATTAATTCATATATTTTTAGGTATAGAAAAATGTCAATAAAAACAACATTTAATAACCTTCAAAAATGAGAAACTAAAACATCCTACTCCCAATAAATGTAAGCCTTGGGTTCAAAACAAAGTCACATATTGCACATGCAAATGAATCTATCTAACAGAATACCACAATAAATTATATGAGGTAGTTAAAAAAAATACCAAATATTTTACATAATTGTCATATTTATACTCGCCTATTTACCCCTTTTTAATTTTTCTGCAATATCATGAGATAATAGAAAATCTATCTATCTATCATCTATTACCTATCTATATTGGTCTCTTCCTCTGTTTCTTGACCTAGTGCTCCTAAAACCCTTGTGATTTCCTCAGTAATAAGAACACTAGAAACATCTTTTGTTGTAATGTTTAGTCTTTGAACCTGGTTCCTAACACAGAGCTCCCTAAGTCCCTTGAAATTTCCTGGGTGATAGCAGTGTGTTTTGTTCTAATGTGATTCTTTGTGGATTCTTGGATAGGGGCTGGTCACGAGAATGATCAAGCCATGATTAGAAGCTTGGAATTGTCAGTCTGCCTCTCATTCTCCAGAGGGCAGAAGGACTAGAAATGTAGGTAATGACTGATCATACATACATGGTGAAGCCTCCATAAAAATCTCTGAAATATGAGGTTCAGACAGCTTCTGGGTCAGTGACTACATGGAGGCATAGGGAGAGTAGTGGCCTGAGAGGGGCATGGAAGCTCCATGCCCCTTCCCACATACTTTGCCCTCCATATTTTTTCCATCTTAATGATCACCTGTATCTTTTATCATATCATTTTATAAAAAGCTGGTAAACACTAAGTAGACTATTTTTCTTACTTCTGTGAACAGCTCAAGAAAATTGGAAACCGAGGAGGTGGTTGTGGAAACCTTCAATTTACAGCAATGGGTCAGAAGCACAGGTAACAACCTGGACTTGCGATTGGCATCTGAAGTGGAGCAGGGGCAGTCTTGCAGGACTGAACCCTTAACCTATGGCATCTGATGCTATCTCCAGGTAGATAGTGTTAGAATTGAGTTAAATTGTAAGACGCCCAGCTGGTGTTACAGCATTGCTCAGTGTAGGAAAAACTCCCACATATCTGGTGTCAAAAGTGTTGTGAGTGTGGGTGGGAGTAGGGTGAGGAAAGAAAACACACAAGAGAAGTGCAGTTTTCTAAACAGATATCTTATTCTGTAATGTCAGTTAAGGAGAGATTTTAAAAGACATTTGGCATTGACATATGATTATAGCATGAAATACCTACATTTCACTTTTATGTATTTATTTATTTTTAGGCAAGGCAACCCTTGGTTGACCTCACAGATTGCAAGGACCTTGACGGCTTAAAAACCCTTATTTTTTTTATTTTTTACGCCTACGGCACCTGGTCTTCCGAGGTGGTCTCCCATCCAAGTACTAACCAGGCCCGACCCTGCTTAGCTTCCGAGATCAGACAGGATTAGGCTTGTTCAGGGTGGCATGGCCGTAGAAATTTTAAAACAGAAATATATATATATATATATATATATATATATATATATATACATAAATATATGCATATATTTCATTATGCATTTCATAAAATAAAAGCAAATTTTTTTCTAAGAGATAATATAAAATATACCAAACCCAATGTTATTTATGTGACATTTGAATACATTTGTTTTGTTTCATATTTTCTTATATGTTTATTATTAAGATTTCAACCATCATTTTGTGTCAGTAACTCTGCGGTGACACTCCTCCTTTCAGATGCTGTTTCTAACGTGTCATGATGTAGAGAGAAGGCAAGAGAACCATAATGTTAAATCAAGCTATAGTCAGAGATTGCCAAGGCCATCAAGGAGACAGCCTTTGCCCTGACTTAAATTCAGAAATAACTGGATTCCATAGCAGGCCTAGTACTTCAAACTTGAAGAGCCTTGGATCTTTTGACAGCAGGACAAGGGGGGATATGTGTCTACCTCAAAGAAGAATGCAGTTTCTATGTCAACCAATTAGGAGAGGTTTCCACATCTATCCACAACGTCCTTAAATCTGCAGACAAGATAGAACACCTTGGCACAGGCACTCTAACTGGAAACTGGCAATTGTGGTTACAATCCCTTCTCCTACCGCCTGTTTTTTCTTTAATCTTACTTTTTATTCTCCTTCTCCTAGGACCATCCCTCCTAAATCAACTTGTTTGATTTGTTTCTTCCAGGGTCCAGGCAATTTATCTTTAGATGGTCCTCCAAGGGAGCCATCACTGCTTCAGTCAACAGATCCTATACCATACTGTGGAAACTTAGCTGGACATCAACGAACATCAGCCCCTGTTGACAGAGAGCAAGTATAGGGAACCAGTCTTCAACCTTCAGCCATTCTCAGCCTGAAGTAGCTAGAGAGGTCACTGCCCCCCAAACCCTATGATTTGGGTCCCTAATACTTTAGGTGGGGAATGTTAGGTAGATAGGTAGACATGAGCACCTGGGGAATGAAGGCCTCACCTAAAGACCTCCCTTAGGACCTCCCTAGAACACCCATTTTACTGTTATAAATTATCCCTACATCTTGAGGCACAAAAGAGTGAGGAACCATAAAATAGCCACTGGTTTGGTGTGGCCAAGAGTGCTTGCACAGTTAGTACTACACTAATCTCCCTGTAAACTTAGTCACATTATACCATCATTATAATATTATACATATGCCCAGAAGTTCATGAATCTAATTGTAACAGACTGAATTCTGGGTAAGTGCATACACATTAGGCAAAGTGTTATATAATAGCCAAATGTCAATCAAATGACCTCACATGCCAATCATCTGGCATCACCCTAAAACCACCCATCACAGCCACAATATAAGGTTTACTTCCTGAATTTTATGGCGCTACAGCCTTCTTTGGCATAGCCTTTTTCTTTCTTGAAACGTACTTTCAATAAACCTTACTTTTCCTAAATCTCACTGATCTGTAATTCTTCACTGCATCGGCAGAAAGAACCAAAGACCCCTCCATGTCACCAGGCAACAACGGATTTTAGATTTCCCCAATGGTAACAATGACTTAGGATTATAGATAAATCAGTATAATCAGAACATGATATAAGATATAATAAAGGCCTTGGAATTACTAGGCTTTCAATAAATGTATGAATTAATTCTAAATTTGAAAATGTCTGACTTCATGATAGTTATTAATATAAGCAAAGGTCTATTTTATGAAATCAAGTTTTAGCTCGTATTCCAGAAAGTAATATTTGCTAAAGTCTGACCCTAAGGTAAATTTATACAGCTATAGTAGGTTTATCTCTAAATGCATTAGCTTAGATTGCTTTTGAAGAGATCTTTTTCACTCTCTCATGAGAAAACAATGTGTAAATGCATAGATTTATGTTATTTCACATTTTACCCCCAGAGGTTGATTTTGATCAAGGCCAGTGCAATTGTTTATGGCAGGGGACTTTTATTCCTTATACACCACAGAAGCCAAGTTGAAAACTAAGCATTTCCTTAAGGTTATATATATTTAATAACTCAAATTCTTATTTTTGGCTAATAAGTTTCCTTCAAGCACTCTCTGAATGTCCACTCTTTTAAAAATCCTATGGTACCATTTCATTAGTGAATTTGCAGATTTACTCACATGTAGCCTAATGAGATAAAGGCTGATATATAATTAGCATATATAGTAACGTTTTTATATTTATTTTCATAAAGTATCACTGTAGACTGCATTAGCAAAATTGGCGTAATTCTTTATAAAAGAACCATGTTTTCCTCATTTTTTCTGGCCATGATTCAATTTAACAAATGTACACTAAGAAATCAACACTGCAAAGTAAAAATATGAACGACAAAACATATTATTTGTTATAAAGGTGGACATAGAAATACTTTCATGAATCATTATCCCCGCAAATCAAATTTTATATATTGAGTCACTAAATCTATCATCATTTATACGTCAATATATACATCCCCCTTTCCCACTTTGGGAGAGATATGAATAAATCATGTTGCCTGTTTCAAAAGAAATTACAATCAGTTTTGGAGATAAACACATAAACAAATATACGCCTCCTGAAATAGAAAGTGTCATGCTACAACACAGGAATTACAGCGGAAGGAGAGTCAAAAGTAATGGAACAAAGAGATTTGGAGATTTTGCCTTCTTCCTTGAATCCCTGTATGTGCTTAGGTATCTGTGATCCTCACCCAACCCTGCCCCTTCTCCCTTCCCTTGACCGAATTCAGGGTTTCTCTAAGATGGATTTGAGAAAGCAGTAAGGCTCCCCCATCTTCTCAAGCAGGCACCTTCTAAATAAACCTTTCCTTATTAAAAAAAAACAAAAAAGTTATATGAAAGTAATATGGCAGTCTAACTACCTTGAAAATCCTTCATGCTAAAATCCAAGAAAATTATGAATTAAATAAAAATTAAATCTGTATATATGCATACATAGAGAATATATAACAGTTTAGAAATTAAGTAAAAATCATCAAAGACTAAAACATATAATGAAGCCAAAATCCAGAAAAGTAAGCAAACATACATGCTAATTTATGGTATTCCAGAGCTTCAGTTTTAATTGATAAGAAATAGAGAGAAAAGAAAAAGAGAAGAAAAAAAAAAAAACTAGGTCCAACCAAGGTCAAGAATTAGGTAAAAGACTCTGCATAAACCTTGGCCATGCCCACTGTGTGTAAACTTGAAATTTAACAAGAGAATTAGGAAATGTGTAATCTCTATCTTTACTCTTGATAAAAGGGCAAAACACTAAATTTATCCCACGAATTGCATCCAGTGGTTTTGATCCTCCAGTTGCCCTGCAGAAACAAATTGAATTTCTCTCTGTTGCACATCTTTAATCCAGGATTCAATTAATTTCTTCAGAGAAAAAAACAATTCTAAAGAATGTGAACTCACAATTCATCTAAAAAACATCACTTAGAAAGAAAGGACCAATTATAAACACAAAGATTAGAGTGACAACTGACTTCCCACCATCAATAATGGACAGAGAACAACAGTAAGAGAAAATGCTGAGCAAAAATAAATGTTAATCCATAATTAAATGTTAATGGACGATTTCCTTCATTCATAAGAGAGAAATTCAACAGGCTTTTTGGAAAAAATACAGTCCTTATCATTAATTAATCTTTCTTAAAGCAACCCCTATATCATGTGGAAGAAAACAAATGATCCCAGGAAATATTTTTGACAAAAAGAAAGCATGTTTAGGAAAAAAAAAATGATTTAAATACAAGCAAATACCATAGAAAATAAAACATAACATCTAAGTATTTTAGAAATGGCATAGTAATAAAACTAAAGAGAGAAGGTATCCAATTAGGAAAGGAATATTTAAAAGAAATTCAAGTTTTCTAAGCTCCTTTAAATGAGTGTTGAATAACTTAAATTTTGCTATTTTAAATAAACATATAAACAATATAGAGTAACAATATAAAATATAACATATAAAAATATTGGACAGAACTTCAAAATTAGTAGTTGGTAAACATCAAGAGAAAGTAAATAAGAAAGGAAAAAGAAGCTGGAAGTAGGAAAATGGCAATTGTACAATTGGGGTACCAACAAGAACACTGAAATGCTGGATCCTCCCTTGTTTCTCATCCATTCACCTAGTGGCTCTGGACATTATTTTCAGAAACAAATGTAAGATGGAAATCCACAAACATATTAAATCCCATTACTGTGATTTTTATCTATTATTCTTAATGCTTTAATAAATTAGACCAGGGATTTAAAAAGGCTTCTGGAGAAGAAAATGCATGCTCAGAATTGAAAAACAATAACTTGTTGGTGACAGGTATAGAGGTATCCATACAGACATACCAGCATGTAAAAAAATTCTGATCATCACAGCTAAGATTTATTGTCAGGAACTTCCCTGAGTGTTCTATGTACATTAGTTTATTGAATCACTCAACTTACGACAAAGTATACATTTACTTATGTAGGCTAAAATAGTTTGTGAGTTTAAAATCACCTAAGATCACCACCATGAAGTGGTAGAGACAGAATTTAAATCCAGGCAATCTACCTGCCACACAAGCATTTCCCAATGTGGGTTAGGCATTTTACCTATCATACATTTAGATGATAATGAAGGTGCAGAAGGAAATATGTTAGGAAGTAGGGCTATACAGGAAGTAGGGGACAGGGACAGGGACAGGGAGAAAGAATGGAATAAAGAGAGAAAGAACAAAGTCTGGCTGAGAAATGTGGCCCTACCATGCACAAACATTTCCGTCAAAGGCTCTGTTGACTGAAATAGTCTTCATAGGACTTCTGGAACAAAGGTGTGCTAGTGACAGTGATATTCCCCAAGGATGGGTCATTGTGGCTCTGGGCCAAGGCGCTTGGTGATTAACTTGGGTCTAGCCAAGTGAGGATGCCAGGGTTCATGTTCTCTATGGCAACTGTAAATAATATGTGTCACTAAATTCTGATTTAGATCTCATAGAAGAAAAATACTTGAATGTGTAGAGCATATTTCTGAACATGCAAATCCTGGGTTCAAACCTTGGCTCTGCTACATATGAGATACGCGTCATACAAGTCATTTTATCTCTCAGAACTTCCAGAAGCTTCTGGATGTAAAATGAGGACATTGTATCTAACAACGAGTCTCCTGGGGCCAAACATAATTAGATGATAAAATACTGGAGTAAATATTTTCATATTTTGGGGGTAGATACCCAGAAGAGGGATTGCTGTGTCATACAGTATTTCTATTCTTAATTTTGTGAGGAATCTCCGTACTGTTTTCCATAGTGGCTGTACCAATTTACATTCCCAGCAGCAGTGTAAGAGAGTTCCTTTTATTCCACAGTCCCTCCAACACTTGTTATTACTTGTCCTATTGATGATAGCCATTCTAACAGGTGTGAGGTGCTATCTCATATGGTTTTGATTTGCATTCCCCTAATAGCTAGTGAAGTTGAGATCTTTTCATATGTCTGTTGGCCATTTATACGTCTTCTTGGGAGAAGCGTCTATTCAGGTCCTCTGTCCATTTTTCAATTCAATTGTTTGTTGTTGTTGAGTTGTATGAGTTCTTTATATATTTTGGATATTAGCACTTTATCAGAGGCATTGTTTACAAATATATTCTCCCATTCAGTTAATTGCCTCTATGTTTTGTTGATAGTTTCTTTAGCTGTGCAGAAGCTTTTTAGTTTGATATAGTCCCATTCATTTATTTTCGCTTTTAAGCCCCTTGCCTTTGAGGTCACATGTTCATTGCAGCATTATTTACAGTGGCCAAGACATAGAAACAACCAAAATGTCCTTTGATAGATGATTAGATAAAGAAAGAGGTGGTACATATATACCATGGAATATTATTCAGCCATAAGAAAAAAATGAAATGCTACCATTTGCAATAACATGGATGGATATAGAGACCATCATGTTAAGCAAACATCAGACAGAAAAAGTTGAGGACTGTATGATTTCACTTTTATGTGAGATATAAAACTGAAAGCAACAAATGAACAAGACAAAAAAACAAAAACTCATAGACACGGACAACAGTTTAGTGGTTCTCAGAGGGAGAGCAGGGAGAGGGGGAGGTAGGTAGGGGTAAAGGCGCCAATAAGTGCTGAAGAAAGGTAATTTAACTTTGGGTGGTGAGCATACAACACAGTACACAGATGATGTATTATTGGATTGTACACTTGAAACCTATATAATTCTATTAACCAATGTCACTTCCATAATTTTTTTAAAAAAGAATGCACTCTTATTTCTCAGATTAAAAAATAATAATAATATTTGAGTAACTCATCAGGACAAAACACAAGAATGGATGCCAATCTGGGGAGAGAATCTTCACAGTTCCCAATATATGGTAGTAAATTATACAAAAGGATTATCGTGCACAATTCAGAGATTATAAAAGGTTCTCGTAGATATAAAAACCATCAATGAAAATTTCACTGACATTTATTCACTAATGTATGAAGCATTAGTTTAGAACTTACGATATGTCTAAAATAATATAACAGGCAATTAAATTTAAAGGTTCCTAGTGCTCTGACTTTTACAACCTTGTATAACACATACTCACATAAACTAATAATAATCGCACAAAGACACGACTTATAACACAAAAGTAAAACTATGTTTACACTAAGGCTAGATCAAGAGTCCCATTTTGGTATGAAACTTTAAAACTATGTTTTACACTAAAAGACACAGGGAAAATACATCTTCAGAACCCCCCTCTCTATTATTAAAATTACTGACACTAAACAAACTTTTTTTTAATTAGTTCAAATAATATTATAGGAAATAAGTGCACATATGCCTGTTTTTATATAGCAATACCAATGTGCTCATGATTATGTATGCCAACTAGTGATTTTTCTAACATTTGCTTCTGAGAATTAATATTGAAAAGAATATGCTTCATTTGAATTTGTATTTTACGGTAAAATTAAAACTACCCAAATAACAGAGGATAACTATAACGAAAGGCATTATCTACAGCTTCACTTACTTTTGGGACTTCCAGTTTAATCTAAGTGCACACAAAATATTTGAGGTTAAAACACTTATATTTCTGTAAGAATGCCTTCAAAACATGTCTTTATTCATAATTTAGTACAATTACTCATATGTTTCAAATATGGAACTGTGCATCTATTTAAAAATTAGCTGCCTTAAGGAAACAACTTTTAACTTTTCACCTAATGGTCAAAATCATGGCTATAGTATTAAATGTGTTGTGAACTACACTAATATAATAAAATATAATTAACAGAACCATACTTTCAAAGGTACAAGGAAAATTTTGAAGTGCTCAGAAAACATACACACACACACACACACACACATATATATACACACACACATATAACACATACATATTATGTGTGTGTGTATATCTTTTTTCTGGTCTTATGAAATAACACCATTGTAGGGGGGCAGAATTTTACACCCCAAAATATGTCTCTTTGGTACAAGGATTATTTTAGGCTGATTATTTTTATGGAACAAAAGGCTCAGAGCTTTTTATTTTCCCTTAACCGTCTGAAATAATTTAGGTAAAAGGCCTAGTCCAAGAAGAGCGCCATCACCAGAAATCTCTACAAAGACTATAGGCCAGGTGTGCTAGGGGGGAACTTAGCAGGGCTCAGAGACCTAAGTCCTCTCTGCGTCCCACTGTCGCCGCACGGTGTAGCAAACACTTTTTACCAAACATTAGTTTTTCTATCTCTAAGTGAGTTGCCTTCCTCCCCTGTTGCCAGACCCCCACTTCTTCCCATTACTTTAGAATGTCATATAAGCACTAAATGCCTGTCCACCTGTGGGCCTGAATATTCTTATGGAGCCCCTGTACATACGAAATTAGATTTGATTTTCTCCTATGAATCTACCTCATGTTGATCTAACTCTTAAACCAGACTGAAAAGTATAGAAGGGTAAGGGTAGAGAAAATACTTATTTAACGGCTTATTTTCATTGTAATTCTATTTTTCAGTTTTATACTAAATTATGTAAAATCATTTCTTCAGAGAAGTATAAATTCTGGAAATGTATCAAACTTTAGCTACTCACATATTAAGCCATTAGAAAGAGAATCAAAATAAATGAAAAGTTATCTTAGCTCGTGTGTAAGATAATGTATGTTCTCTAATGCATCCCTAATAGTTATTTTTCAACAATGCTTTATTATCAATAATAAATTTTTATTCTCTGCATAAAACAATATATATTTAATATACTTTAACAGTAAAATCACTTGTTTTAAAGATGAATAAATAAACAATAGTAAAACTTCAATTTTAGACTATTGCCAATATTTGAAGTAATTATTAAAAAAAAAACCAAACAATTAAATCCAAGCTTAAAAATTTGAGCTAGCTAAAAAACTAAGAAATTTCGTTTCTGGTTTTTATTTGCTTCTAAAATATCTGTTCTTGGTGAATAAAATAAAAGAGAATAGTTAGACTAAATAATCTCTAATATTCATTTAAAAACCTACTATCAAATATTTAATTAACTTTCTCCTACATGCACAAAATAGTATTTGTGAAACATAAAAATCTTTATTTGTTAACATTAAAAAAATTAATATGAATTATATTTTCTACAAAAGGTAGTACAGAAGTTAAAATTAGTATAGAATTTACATTAGAATAGAATTTAAAGTGATTTGATATGAATTTGGTGGAGATCTTTGGTTTTAGGTTTCATAACCAAAGTAAAATAATATTTAAAAATTCAAAGAAAAATATGTCTCAAGGATTTTAAAGTCGTTTATATTATCATTTAAATATTAAGAAAATTGGTATACATATGCAATCACATGAGAAACTATTTTAATATGACACAGACAGCCAACATATTAATAAAAATGAAGAAGCCACAAGAGTAAGCTGATAGAATAAAAACCAGTATAGAAATGAAATTATACAGTGATGTATATAATGGTTAGAGAATCAGTTACAAAGTCAGTAACCACAAACCAAATTTGTAGGAACTTTAGTTTACAGACTAGAACATAGCAGAAATAGGGATGCATTACGATTAGCAATTGAGTTCAGAGCAGCATATAATTACCACCAATAAAGTAGTGGAATGGATAGGAATATCCTGGGTTCTATGTCCTGAAAATTCATTTGTTAAAAAAACCTAATGTCAAAGGTAATAATACTTGCACATGGGGACATCAGGAGGTGATTAAGTCATGAGAGTGGAGTCTTCATGAATGGGATTAGTGTCCTTATAAAAGAGACCCTGAAGAACTCTCTTGCCCCTTCTACTATGTGAAGACACAATGAGAAGACACCAGTAATGAACCAAGAAGAGGGCCCTCACCAGAACCTGAGCACTCTGGCATGCTAATCACGTACTTCCCAGTATCCAGAACTGTGATAAGTAAATGTTTATTGTTTATAAGCCACTCAGTCTATGATATTTTTAATAGCAGCCTGAACAGATGAAAACACTGGGTAAATAACTAACTTTAGATCATAGGTCGCTATATACTCCATTGATTAAGGGTTTCTAAAAACCAGTCTATGGGTCGGTGTCAATTCCATATAAATTTGCCAACATATCATCAAGTATCTACATGTCCATCATTGGACATCTTTTACTCTGCTGGTGAAAAACACTAATTTTGGATAGATTTAGTATTTATTTGTTGATATGAAAAAATGAGACTTCTGGAAATAATTTGCAGAACAGATGAGAAAATCACTATGAAATTTTAAAGAAAACAGTATCTTGAAAATGAATGGAGTACCCTATTTTTCAATTCAATGGGTTGACAAGTGCAATAAGTGCATGTTTAATTTTTAAAAATACTATCGAAGACAAAAAGACATATTATATACAAGAGAGAAAAAATCAGAATCATCCCTGATTTCCCTCAGGTAGAAGACTTTTTTTTTTTTTTTTTTTTTTTTGATGTACAGGTCTCCTAGTACAAATTTTTCTCAAGATTTTTGTTGTGAAATATCATTATTCTGCCTTCATTGAGAAGAATGCTTTCTTGCATATAGAATTCTGTATCTACAATTTTTATTTGTTTAACTTTTAGCATACTTAGGATGTCATTCTATTGTCTTTTGCCTGCATTTTCTTAAAGATAACCATGGAAAATCTTATGTTTTCTCCTGTGTATGTAATATGCCTTTTTTGTCATTTTTAAAATATCACTTTTTTCATGATTTGATCACAATTGACTTGCAGTCATTTTGTTAAGAGAAAGTTGCATTTTATTTTGATTAGTAATTAAGCTTAGAAAATTTTGTTTGTTTAATTTCCACATATTTGGGGAATATTAAAGTGTCATTTTGTTACTGAGTTCCAAATATTTTTTCACAGTATCCAATTTGTTTCAATGGAGTGGAATTTTTATTCCAGTGTGGTACTTTTCAGTTCTAGAAGTTCCATTATTTCAGATTTGATTCCCTTTCTATAATGAGATTTCCCATCTGTTAATGCATTATGACTGTTACTTACTTTATGCCTTTGAGCACATTTTTAAGAGTGTCTTCCAAGTTGTTAGCTGCTAATTTTACAATCAATCGTCTCAGGGTGTGTTTCTGAGATATATATAGAGATATTTTGGACTTGGTTATTCTTCTGTGAATAGTTTTGGTTTTCCTCAATCAGGCACTATTATGAATTCATAACCTTACATTGTTATGGCTTATTTTATGCTTTGTGAGAATGTGACATTTACAAAACCTGGGACATTTATGAAGTCCCTCTAACTTGGTGGAAACTAAATTTCTCTTTTGTTAAAAAAGCAAGTAAAATATCTGATTCAGTTTTCCAAATTTTCAATTGTTTTGTTTTGTTTTTATGTTTTAATACTATCTGGCTCACTGGCTTCTCCCCCACACATGCACATTGGACAACTAAGAACATAACAAGTATTTTATGTAGATATTGGGCCTTACTAGCTATGATTCTCTCTTTTCCAGGGCCTACCTACACAACTTCCAATCCCTGTAGCAGGCCTAAACTTCGGCCTTTGCTACGAAAACCCAATAAAACTTCAGATTCTGTATTTATTTCTTTCTTCATTTTAGCACGTGAACTGAAATATAACCTTGGCAGAAAGGGCTTATGGATGTGGATATCATGCAGTATGCTTTCATTCTTTCAAAGATAAAATTTCTAGCAATTTCTGTCTGCTTTTATTTATTCCCAATGTTTTCAAATATTTCTTCCATCTTTATTTATTCCAAATTTCATACTTATCTGCAGGAGCAGTCTTCCTTTGATATGAATTTGGTGGAGATCTTTGGTTTTAGGTTTCATAACCAAAGTAAAATAATATTTAAAAATTCAAAGAAAAATATGTCTCAAGGATTTTAAAGTCGTTTATATTATCATTTAAATATTAAGAAAATTGGTATACATATGCAATCACATGAGAAACTATTTTAATATGACACAGACAGCCAACATATTAATAAAAATGAAGAAGCCACAAGAGTAAGCTGATAGAATAAAAACCAGTATAGAAATGAAATTATACAGTGATGTATATAATGGTTAGAGAATCAGTTACAAAGTCAGTAACCACAAACCAAATTTGTAGGAACTTTAGTTTACAGACTAGAACATAGCAGAAATAGGGATGCATTACGATTAGCAATTGAGTTCAGAGCAGCATATAATTACCACCAATAAAGTAGTGGAATGGATAGGAATATCCTGGGTTCTATGTCCTGAAAATTCATTTGTTAAAAAAACCTAATGTCAAAGGTAATAATACTTGCACATGGGGACATCAGGAGGTGATTAAGTCATGAGAGTGGAGTCTTCATGAATGGGATTAGTGTCCTTATAAAAGAGACCCTGAAGAACTCTCTTGCCCCTTCTACTATGTGAAGACACAATGAGAAGACACCAGTAATGAACCAAGAAGAGGGCCCTCACCAGAACCTGAGCACTCTGGCATGCTAATCACGTACTTCCCAGTATCCAGAACTGTGATAAGTAAATGTTTATTGTTTATAAGCCACTCAGTCTATGATATTTTTAATAGCAGCCTGAACAGATGAAAACACTGGGTAAATAACTAACTTTAGATCATAGGTCGCTATATACTCCATTGATTAAGGGTTTCTAAAAACCAGTCTATGGGTCGGTGTCAATTCCATATAAATTTGCCAACATATCATCAAGTATCTACATGTCCATCATTGGACATCTTTTACTCTGCTGGTGAAAAACACTAATTTTGGATAGATTTAGTATTTATTTGTTGATATGAAAAAATGAGACTTCTGGAAATAATTTGCAGAACAGATGAGAAAATCACTATGAAATTTTAAAGAAAACAGTATCTTGAAAATGAATGGAGTACCCTATTTTTCAATTCAATGGGTTGACAAGTGCAATAAGTGCATGTTTAATTTTTAAAAATACTATCGAAGACAAAAAGACATATTATATACAAGAGAGAAAAAATCAGAATCATCTCTGATTTCCCTCAGGTAGAAGACTTTTTTTTTTTTTTTTTTTTTAATTCTTGATGTACAGGTCTCCTAGTACAAATTTTTCTCAAGATTTTTGTTGTGAAATATCATTATTCTGCCTTCATTGAGAAGAATGCTTTCTTGCATATAGAATTCTGTATCTACAATTTTTATTTGTTTAACTTTTAGCATACTTAGGATGTCATTGTATTGCCTTTTGCCTGCATTTTCTTAAAGATAACCATGGAAAATCTTATGTTTTCTCCTGTGTATGTAATATGCCTTTTTTGTCATTTTTAAAATATCACTTTTTTCATGATTTGATCACAATTGACTTGCAGTCATTTTGTTAAGAGAAAGTTGCATTTTATTTTGATTAGTAATTAAGCTTAGAAAATTTTGTTTGTTTAATTTCCACATATTTGGGGAATATTAAAGTGTCATTTTGTTACTGAGTTCCAAATATTTTTTCACAGTATCCAATTTGTTTCAATGGAGTGGAATTTTTATTCCAGTGTGGTACTTTTCAGTTCTAGAAGTTCCATTATTTCAGATTTGATTCCCTTTCTATAATGAGATTTCCCATCTGTTAATGCATTATGACTGTTACTTACTTTATGCCTTTGAGCACATTTTTAAGAGTGTCTTCCAAGTTGTTAGCTGCTAATTTTACAATCAATCGTCTCAGGGTGTGTTTCTGAGATATATATAGAGATATTTTGGACTTGGTTATTCTTCTGTGAATAGTTTTGGTTTTCCTCAATCAGGCACTATTATGAATTCATAACCTTACATTGTTATGGCTTATTTTATGCTTTGTGAGAATGTGACATTTACAAAACCTGGGACATTTATGAAGTCCCTCTAACTTGGTGGAAACTAAATTTCTCTTTTGTTAAAAAAGCAACTAAAATATCTGATTCAGTTTTCCAAATTTTCAATTGTTTTGTTTTGTTTTTATGTTTTAATACTATCTGGCTCACTGGCTTCTCCCCCACACATGCACATTGGACAACTAAGAACATAACAAGTATTTTATGTAGATATTGGGCCTTACTAGCTATGATTCTCTCTTTTCCAGGGCCTACCTACACAACTTCCAATCCCTGTAGCAGGCCTAAACTTCGGCCTTTGCTACGAAAACCCAATAAAACTTCAGATTCTGTATTTATTTCTTTCTTCATTTTAGCACGTGAACTGAAATATAACCTTGGCAGAAAGGGCTTATGGATGTGGATATCATGCAGTATGCTTTCATTCTTTCAAAGATAAAATTTCTAGCAATTTCTGTCTGCTTTTATTTATTCCCAATGTTTTCAAATATTTCTTCCATCTTTATTTATTCCAAATTTCATAATACTTATCTGCAGGAGCAGTCTTCCAACATGGTGTCACCTTTTGTAAACTGAACTGTATTGTTTATGCTTGCATTGCATCCCTACTACAATTGAGTATTTGCAAAAGTGACCTCATGGCCCAAAATGACTAAAATATTTACAATCTGGCTATTTACTTAAAAATTTGCATATCATGGATGAACAGAGTAAAATTAGTCAAGGAGTATTCTTTCCAAGTGTAATAATAATATATAAAAATTTCTTAAGGATAAGTAGTTTACACATTCTCCTTTTACTTTCAAAAGTTGAAAAATATTTATCACCTCTTTCTGTTTATGAAAAAAAATTTCCAGACATATTGAGTGGGAATAATTTCAAAATAGAAACAATTTATACATGTATATTTACAGAGACTACTGTCATAATATGAAAAGATTTTCAGCTCTACAAAATAATATTATAAAGGTTAGTTTGAAAATACTTGTAACTTTAATAGAAGCATGATTTATTTACTTTGGTTGAATTTCAGGATGAATACCTCTATGTACAATATTAAGCAATATATTTTCTCTTTTTGTACATTTTTTTTATTTCACACATACACTTTATGGAAAAAATATAATTTCCTACTCTTACCCCAAGAATTTTCCACCCACATAATATCCTATTATTATTTTTTGCTTTGATATAACTATGCAGAGATTTTACTAAGTGTAAAGGCGCTATCTTCATCAATATGAAAATAATTGCATACTTCAAATGTTTCAGAGATATATTATTATCTACATTATGACTTATTATTCATTGTAATCACTATTCCTTCTTTATCCACATTTTTTTTTTGCTCCTTCTGTAGGTGATAAAAGGCAATTTATGCATGATTACCCAGCTACATTTAAATTTGACTCATTTCTGCTTTTGTTTTTCCTTCTATATCAGCAATGAATCTAACACACTTCTAAATTCAAATTTTATAATTGGTGTTATAACATTTGCTGGTGACTAGTTCTATTGTACTTTGAACAAAACACATGAGCACTTTTTTTGTGTTTTTTTAGTGCAAAATCAAATGAACGAATTTGGAAAATAAGTAAATCAATTAATTAGAATGGTATACTATTATTCTAGAAAAATTCAAAACTTAAATGACTAATGCAAGAAAATTGCTCAGACAAATATGAAATTCAATTTACATTATGATTTCTTTCAAAAGAAATTATATTTTAAGACATAGTCAAGAAAAGGTTATCAATGAAGTATCTCCATAGATGTACATAAGAAGCAGGAGGATATAGATCCTAAGAACACAGGGTCTGGAGCAAAGCTGACCACATTCACAATTTGACTACCACCTACCTACAGTTGTG
>NW_011888794.1:3786947-3801139 GCF_000151845.1 Pteropus vampyrus
GAATTTAGTCTTACTGGGTAGTAATACCATGAGTCAGAGTTTGGGACTGAAGAATAACTTGGAAATGATCGAAAGGAGGAACCATAAGCAGGCATCTCTGAAATCTGAGTATAAACTCTCCCCAATCTTTCACTGGCTCATGATTTGGGCATACTTGGGGCAAGACCAGAGGGTCTTAGGGGAAAAAACAATGGCTGAAAGGTTGAAAGACCTGAGCTGAAATTTCAGCAGCTAATTGCCAGAATGGAGATAAGCCAACTTCTGCCCGTTTAGGAGAATTTGGTAAGCAATTAGAACTTTTCATAGAAAGAGGTCATACCTTAGGAAAAAAGGACCTGCGACCAAGGTGTAGATCCTTGGACACAAGGCAGCTGTGCTAAACCTATACTATCAGCCCACATAAGGTCAAAGTCATCTGCAAGTAACTTGCCTCTCTGTCTGAATGAAAGCCAACATTTCATTAAAGAAGATAATAATCCAGATCTAAACAACACAACAATGACAATGGCCAGTGTAAATGTAAATTATGAGACAAGCAGTAAACCAGGAAAAATGTGACCCTTAATCTAGGTGGGGGGAAGTTAAAAACATACATAAGTTTCACTGATGTTGAAACTAGTAGACAATGATTTAAAGGAAACCCAAAGTAGGCACGTTAGATTTAAAGGGCAGAGCTGAACTACATGACAAAGATAGCATAAGGACAGTAGAGGATAAATGGAATTATAGGACTAAAAATTTCTTACATTATGTATGATATGGAAATATCGATTTCTAAAACAAAACTCATTTAATAGACAAAGAAGAAACACAAGTAGCCAAGACAAAGGGGAAAAACAATTAGAATGATTACTACTAATCAGAAGATAATCGCTGAAATACGATCATGCATGTGCAACACTGAATTCAAGGATCCATGTGGAAACAATAACTAGAAGCCTTAATGAACTAAACAGAGGTTTCTGCTGCTCTCCTAGGGGAGACATGGGAGTTTTAATACCAACAAGTTAGAGGCTTCATAAATGCTTTGGGGCTTCAATACCCCTGCTCTATGAAGCAATAAATAACCCTGCACAAATTCAACATCATTAGCCATTCATTAAACTATGTGATAGAATAAAATACAGTTCAGCTATGCATAGAGGTAAACATACCCTTAAACAATTATACTGGAAGAGAAGCAAACTGTTGATCAGCTATTTAAATATTTTTAAAAATGATTAAGCATACTATGTTATATCCACATAATTTAATATTTTTATTAACATTATTTTCTGTTGTATTTAATGATCTAGTGATGTATGTATATGTACCTATGTGTAATAATTTAAAGGATTATATTATAGTGTACATGTAATTGGTGAATATAAACACAATACATTCATTGTAAGTATAATCTTAAATATAAAAATAATTAGTATAAATTACATTGAGAGACAACTGCAGAAATATTAATTCTGCCTAGTGAGTTATTTTGTTTTAAATATATTTTACTTTAATTTCCACATGTTACACAATTTTGATGCATAACTTTAAAATGCAATTCAATAATAAAACTAAGTCCGCAAATATCTCTTTTTTATTCCACTTGTTAGCAATATACTCACTTCTTTAAGTATAGTATATCGTATGGTTAGATATATATTCTACCATTTCTGGCATATGCATCAAGATGAGCATTCCAGTTTTGGATAACGCCATCTATAACACAGCCTAAAGTTTATTCTTAAATCCTTCTTTGACAGTCTGATTAATATATAACTGGTTTTATGAAATGTGTAGAATATTTAAGACTATGTAGGAAAGTTGGCATAAATGTCCCATAATCAGTCTCTAAGACTTCCTAAGAAAATGTAACAATGCAATGAAAGATTAAGCACAGCATTTTTGAGTTTAGAAATAAATATATTGAATTTTTTACTAAGTATTATCCATTTTCAAATGTTAATTTTGTGCAATTGAAGATGTTTCATACATTAAAAATTGTCACTAGCACAAATGCTTATTTTAAAATAAATTATGCGTGTTTTCAAAAGTCATCCTATTTTGAAGTTGCTCAAAGTTTCGTGCAAAAGAAATGTTGTTGTTTTATTTGTCATTTATTTTATTATAGCCTGAGACTGCAGTCTTGGACAGACTTCAGTTTCATAGGCAACATGATTCCACCCTGCAGTTTTTTGATACTGTATTTAAACAAGCCTTTGAAAGAATAAATAGCTGCATTTTATATTGACAATTCTATTAAATGACATTTTTAGGTTTCTCTATTCATTTACTAAAATCAGTACTGACATTTGCTACACTTTATTTATTTTTTCGCTTTAGTTTTCCTGGTTACAGCCAGAAATTACATCCTGATACATAATGTTTGTGATTCATTTCCTGGAGAATGGTTTTTCAACTAAATGAGAGAGGAAACCAAAATACATAGATTTAAAACACACAAATATAGAAGAATGTCCTTCATAATTATGTCAGTGTATTTATCTTCTACTATAATCTATAATTTTGATGTAAAAAAAAAAGTTTATATGACTAGAAAAAACTGGATGGAATTTATTACCAAAACAATTTTAACAAAATGCTTATTTTTCAGTGTATAAAATGAATATATTCCACATTCTTTTCCTATCAACATCAAGTTTACAGAAAATAGTATAAAAATCTTATGAAAAATTAAAATTATAAAGAGTACTTAGTTCTAAAAAAATAAGACAGACAATGCTTATAGTTCCAGAGGTTCTAAAGTTTCTCTGCAAATCGAGAAGGCAGACACAACTGCAGAGATTTAGCAAAACAGGTTAAAGATTAATACTTTGAACCTGCAATTGGTGTAAGTTAGGAAGTAGAGAAAGAACATCAATACAAAGCAAGATAATTATTTGAGGCACTGCCACAGAAGCAGCAGGGCTTCAAAGTCTTGTCTTCCTCAGATAAGCAGTGGGACTCTAGGATCTACCTCCAGGTGGACATTGAGAGTAAAAATTTGACATGAAGATGCATGGCATGGCTAACATTACCAGCTAGAAATCAGGAAGATCCACATAAGATGGTTATGTAACACATTGGTTATATAAATGTGTTATATGTACATAACACATGTATGCATTGTTATATGGTTAAATGACACACATTGAGAATTTACACATTAAAAATACAATTATTTATATCAATAATATTTGCATTGAATAGTAACATGAAAATAACTGAACAGTAAATTAATGAATGGGAATTGAACTAGGAATTTTTCTAGAATGCAATCTGAAAGAAAAGTTAAGAGGAATTGAGAATAGGTTCATAAATTTCAAAATCCATTTAAGACACAGGAGAGACTGAGACTTCTCTAGACAGTTAAATTCAGAAGTTTTCAGACATACAGAACTCAGAAATTTTATCAGTTACATAGCCACTTTGCAAGAACAACTATAGATTGTAGTACAGCGAAAAGGACAACCTTAAAGGATATAATATGAGAAAAAGTAAAGGATCGCAAAGCCGTATATATTTTGTTTATTAAAAATTAAGAAAAAATAAACTCAAGGCAAATAAAAGTTTGAAAAACAACTGGTCACAATTTACCAAAACTCTGTAGTAAACAGAGATCTGTGACCCATTTACTTTAATTAAGTGCAGTAAGTACAATAAATTACACTTTATCAGACACAGAAAATTTTATCCATCCTTCCAGCAATGTTTTTTTAATCAGTGTAATCAATCATAGAGCAACAGAAATAATATACACCAGTTAGAATACTAGAAGTCACGTCTGAATTCCTTCTGATTCCTGAGTGATGTCAAGACCAACGCTAAATGTCACATCGGGTAGTGTGGGATATATAAATATGAGTTGAGGCAAACCTGATGTGTTTTCAAAAGCTTACCAGACAAAACAAAGAACACTTCAAAAGCATACTAAGTACTAATTAGTATTTGAAGTCTATGTAAAAAATCATAAGTGTAATATTTTACTTATATATTTCTACATTTTAATTTTTAATATAATGCATTAAAAAGTCTGCAATTTAAGATGTAAACATTTTTTAAATGGTTTGGAAGTTAAAATCCAAGAAAGGTGATTAAAATATAATTATGACTTTAGGTGACTGTAAAAATCTTAGTATTGCAGGTACCTTGGGTTGATTGGGGGAACCATCTTGCAAATGTTCAGTCTTTATTGATCAAGCCATAAAACCTCTTTTTACTCATTTTCCTAATCTATAATATAGTAATTTATTTCATACTAATTATAATTATGCTTCCATTGCCTTTTTACTCAACTTCCTGTTTATATAAAACAAATCAAAACAGAAAATTAAAACAGAGAAACAATGGTGCCCTGACAGAGCCTTGAAAAGGAAGGGGAAAGGATGATAGAGAGATTTTTAAGGGCCCTAAATTCCAGGCAGCTGCACTTTAATTCAATCACTGATCCTGGAAGCACGAGCCCCTGCTGGGGGGTTGCTTATCCCCGGAAGTCCATGAAGCAGATGAGACACAGAAGCCAACTGCTCCCTTCACGTTGATACTGAGCAGTTGTTACATCGACACCAAATGTTTGCAAGGAGGATTTAGAATAGAGGGAAGACAAGACCCTTAGAATGAGATGATTTATAAAAAGGCATGATTTTTTTTTTATTTTTAAAGTGGCTGAGAAATTACTGAAGTTTAGAGGGGAAAACCTAGAAATTAGTTAATTGCACTCTCATTAGTGGGCTGAGTGCTCAGAGGTAAATATTGCAATTATTATAAATACAATCATTTGGCATTGAGTATGAAGTTTACACTGATTTCAAATTAGTTAATTCATTAGCATACAGTTTCCTCTTACTATGTTGACACATCACATACAGTCTATTATAAAGTAATCTAATACCCATTACTAATGTAGAACTGAAATATCATTTTGTTTTTAATCACAAGATATATGTATATCTCTTTTAATTTCGTGTCATCTGTGTACACATTCATCTAAATTTATTTTAATTATTTTGCTTCTTAATATAAGTTGATTTGTCAATAAGTATTTACTATAAAAATAAAATCTATCATACTTTCCCTACTTTTGCCTTTCTCTTTGAATTCCCTAATTGTTGACTGGAAATTTACTCCACTTCCTTTATTTATTATTTTTTATTAAAAATTATTGGGGTGATGTTGATTAACAGAATCAAATGTTTCAAGTGTATCATTCAACAGGAGTCAGTTTTATATATATATTGTATTGTGTATTCACTACCTAGAGTTAAATTTCCTTCCATCACACCATTTCTAATATAAGCATTAATACTATAATGGGCTATAGCCCATAAACTTTGACATGTTGTATGTTTACTTAATTTACTTCAATATATTTTATAATAATCGTTGTGTTTTATTCATTGACCTAGGAATTATTTATTTGGAGATTAAAACATCCTTTGGTTATTGATTTCTAAATTAATTTCATATTTGGTAAGAAACAATATTTTGTGTAATTTTAATTCCTTTAATTTCATTTAGGCATGTTCCAGAATACAGTCTAGAAGGACAAATGTTCTATGTGCACTAAAAAAGAATATGGATTCTGCATTTTGGGAGGAGAAATATGTCATTGGGTTTGTTTGTTTTATAGTGTCGTTCAAGTCTTTTATAGCTTTGCTGATTTTCTGTCTACATGTTCTAAATAGTGAGGGAGGAATAATAAAATCTCTGACCATAATTGTAGTTTTATCAATTTTCTTTTTATTTATATCACCTTTTTCTTAATACATTTGGATTGTTTTAAAATGTATCCTCATTTGATAAGTTCATACCTTTTTCATTATAAAATATAGGTTTTCATCTCCAATAATGTTTTTGCCTAAAATATAATTTGTTTATTACTAACATGCCTCCCAAGTGTTCTTTTGATTAGTGTTTGCCTGGTATATCTCTTTTCAGTCTTTTTACTTTAAAACTCTTTGTTCCTATATATTTTAAAAGTTCTTTTATTAGACAGCATATAGTTTTGGCTTGCATTTTTATAAACTCTGAGAGTACATATATTTAGTTGAAAGATTTATAGCATTTACATTTAAAATGTGTTTTTATTTTTTTAAAACTTAGAATCTTGTGAGTCTCTTTGTTTTTGTTTTCTTTGCTTATTCTGCCATGTTATTTTACTTCCTTTTGTATGTAGTTATCTTAGAAACTTTGCCAGACATTATGCTTGAACAATTGCTGGTAGGATTCATTCGAGGTTTATTATTTGCTTCTGTCAGGTATTTGGGGAAAACTACTAATAGAAGAAACTACTAATTGAAAAATCTTAACCTATTTTCAGAGCCATGAAATTTCTCTTCCTACTTTCTCTGATTTGGACAAGAATTTTCAGTGCTCTTACAATCAAAAAGAGAGGACTACATACAAAATCCGAGAGAGATCTTTATTTTGATAGTCCATAGTCATCACTACTCCTGCAGCACAAGAGTACTGTCTGATGGTGAGGACTACTCCTGAGCAGTTCAGTGGATGGCACCTGTCTACTGAGCTGGAGATGTTCTTGCAAGTTTATATAGTTGGCCAAACGACAATAATGCTCTTTGTTGGGAATAAGTTATAGCTCGTTTAATTCATATTCTGATGATTATTCGTTGCTCTCCAATGTGTAATTACTATGCCAGTATGGCAAGGTCCAAGTCAACATTCAGCATCAGCCATAAAGTAAGAAAATTAAATGTACCTCACATGCTGATGACAACCACTAGTACAAACATCCTTTATTCAATTTATTTCTGGTAATTGTTGTTTGAGTTTCTTTTATTTTTTATTTTCTTTCTCAGTCTTGTTGGAATTAGGTCAAATTGGCTCACCCCTGAGATATACTTTTAAGTTATGATATGAGGAGATTTAACTTTTCACATAATTTTATGTTCCATGTAAAACAAAAAAATAAACATATAATACCAGACATTCATTATTAACCTCACATTCTCTTAAATGTTGTATAATTTTCAAGAGCATTTCTATCTACTTTCTGGAAAAATACTTATGATGATGTTTTTTATTGAAGTGCAAAATTCTGATTTGCTGAATGCTTTGAATTTTATGAGAAATTTATATGAATTGTACCTTTTAGTTATCTAAATTAACTAATTCTAAAGTTCTTAGATAGAAATATGGGTAGCATATTTACATGATAAATTGTTATTCACTATTTAGTGAATCTTTACTTAATACAGGGTGATAAAGATGTACTAAAGAATCAATTAATACAAAAACTAACTCATAATGTATTAAAAATGGCAACTTACAATAGTGCCATGAATAGAAAAATGATGTTATGCAGAGAATAACACCTATTTTACATTATTGACAAGATAATTAAAAGATTTATAAGTGAAAGCATGGAATAGTATCTACAGCAATAGATTGTGACACATCCACATGTTTTGTTTTTGTTTTTGTTTCGCTTAATCTTTGCTAGAATGAATATATATATTTATATATATCTGTGTGTATATGTATATATATTTCTATATATAATAAGAACCTAGTATCTTACCTATCTAAAGCAAGCACAGATTAAAATTTATACATTTCAAGTTACTTATTAAACTAAAATTTTAATGTTCTTTATTGTATTTGTTTTGATTTTTTCAAAAGTCACAGGGTAAATTTTCTAACAGAAGTCTTACACCACATATTTCACAAATATGCATTCACAGAGAATGTACACAGGAATTCTTTTTAACATCGTCAGAGATAATGGTAATGGTATTCTTAGTTTTTCTATTCACATTATAATTTTATTCTGTTCTTCTCTTACTAGGTAAAGCCCTATAGTACCTAGTTTTATTAAAAGAAAATATTTATATGTGAAGACTTAAACCAACAGTAAATTATCATTGTTCCTAAAAATCTATTATATTAATACTTTAGATTGAATAAACTTTCCCTGTGATTTTTTTATTGCTCTCTCTAAACTGCAAAATAAACTTTAACATAATTAATAATGTTAATTTGAAAATTATTGTTTACAATTATCTTTAAAGGCTGCTGATAATATGGCCATAATTTAATATAAACTAATGGTAGATCTTAGAGATTTAATAAAATCTAATAATTAAAATATTTTAATAAATATTTTATACTGCTTTCCTAAATATTTAAACTTAAAATTGGTGCTAAGATTTAAAATGGGCAAAAATTGACACAAAAGGGTGTATATAACTTGAAATTGCATAAATATTTGACATATAATAATCTATATAGCTTTACGCAAAGTTGAATTTACACTAAACTGAAGATTTTCATGTATAAGATATAATATTTAAATGAAAATTTTATCAGTTTTAGATCACCATAATTTGAACAGAAAAATATATGTTGAACATTTTATTTAACAACTAAATTTCTAAACAGATTGTAAACAAGTATTTGCTAATAGGGTAACTTTAGAAGGCTACTGATTTCATTTTAAACTAATAATTTACCTCATTTTAGTTAGCATTCTAAAATATAATTTACAAGAAACATTGTTTTTATTATATATCACATTCTTAAAAAATAAAGGTGAACTTGCAAAACATATTTATATACATGTCTATAATAAATAGCTATATCCATATTCATATCTATCTAAATGATGCTGATATTGACTGTTTCATTGATTATTACATTTGATATCAGAAAAATGCTAATATAAAAAATATCTGACCAGATAATTAAGTATACCAAGACTGAGTGCTTATTTTTAAATAATATTTTAAACTGAATATTAAAAATTCTACTCTAAATCACTCATATTAAACAAATAATCACTCATAAAACAAGTAATACCATCAACTGTTATAAAAGGAAAATAGTCTAAAAGTTTTTCAATAATCTCAAAAAAAAAGTAAAGATGAAATCTGGGCAAAATAATACTTGTGTCTTCGGCTAATTATATATAAATTTTTTTAAAGATGCATTTGAGAGAACTAGTTTAAAGCTGTAGTAACTTGTATTTAATAAAGGTGTCTTATGTGTTGGCTCAAATTTAAGAGCATCTTGAAGTCTGTATCATCTAATTTGCACAATAATTTTATGACTAAATAAATTTGTAATTCTGATTGTGTTAACCATGCATGCAAAAGAATAGCTATAATATGAAGTTTGAAATAGAAGCTTGTCTTAAATATATGTGATTTATGGCATTCATTCAGTTAATTTTAACTTTAGACCACATCTCAATACCACACAGTGGCTCCATCTGCCTATTTTGTCCATTTATCAGTTTTGTCTTCTTAATTAGACAGAAATGTGAAACATTTAGCTTTCCCAACATGAATATACATAGACAAATTATTTCCGCTGACCTCTTTTTATATTTCTATGAATTCCCAGTCCCTTCTTTTCCACTCTTTATTGACTATGGATGAGTTAGGAGTTCTTGGCTCTCTTTCAAAGTATGCTATTAAGTAACTATCCTGTTACTCTCCAATTATTGTATTAGTCAGCTGCAATTTCATAACACAGAAATTATTCTATCTAGTTTAAGCAGAACAAAATTTAATACAGGACATTTTTGTGCTTCCAAATTTATTAAAAGTACTGCATAAGCAGATGTTTGTGTGGTCTGGGACACCCATAAATAATTCTAACCAATACCAAAGAGTTGACACAGAAAGGATCTGCCTCATCTTACACCAGAATACAGTGACCATGACTACACCGTAGGGACCAACTACCACCACTATGATTTAGTCTCCAAGTGATAAAGTACCTGCTACAAGCTAAACTATTAAAATAGGTGGTTTGTGTACAACCTCCTTCTGTACTTAACTCGGTTCCAAATGTAAGTCTCGCTTGGATGAATCTGAGTATATATATGTCTTTTGTTTTTTGTTTTTTTTAATTACAGTTGAGATTCAATATTATTTTATAATATTTTCAGGTATATAGGTGTACAGAATAGTGGTGAGACATTTATATAATTTACAAAATGATTCCATGAGTAGTCTAATACCCGCCTGGTACCACACATAGTTATTACAATATTATTGACTATATTCCCTATTAGGCATATACATTTGTTAAGTGAAGTAAAGAAGGTTCATTTTTAGCTTTGCAGCCTCTGACTCCGGGAAGGCACACTAGAAAAAGATGGGAATATATGTGAATGAGTCAATCTATAGTATTTGCTACAGTGACCTTTCAAAATTCAAATTATCTTCTGATCCTAAGCTAACTCAACTATAAAATTAGGTGGCTGGACTAGAAAATACCAAAGATTAATGCCAGCTGAATCATTCTATGAATATAAGTCATGTGAAAAAGCACTGTAAGACATGCTTATAGCTCAGAATAGAATGAACCAAGCACAGCGAGTACTAAAGAAAATAGTAAAGACTATAAATATTAAAATATATGTTATTATTGACTACAATTTTAACTTAGAATCTTTAAAACATGAGCAAATTGATTTTTTTAAAGAAACCATTAAGACTTTTGATAGAAAATGTGAAAATTATGCTTATTCTCGTTATAATGGATAATCTTAACAAGTTCTGACAAATATGTCTTGTGAGTCATTGATTTAAATACACACACGCACACTCCTTTTTTTGAAGAATAAGATACAAGCAGGGGTAAAAATGAGAGAGTACTGTACAAAACTAAATGATTCTAATATCTGCAGTATAACTTATAAACAGCTTCATCCAATACTCATAAATACAATTTATGCCTTTTGGCTGTAAATCTAATAACAACAAAAATATAAAGAAAAGTTGTATTGCCTTATCTAAAACAAATGATCGTGATTTCAATTTGTTTACAAAGGGAAATTACATTTTCCTGCCTTGCAATTAGTAGACTAACACAGATAGCATTTGAGAAGTATTGCTAATTAATTGTTAATAACCTGCTGGGAACATAACCAAGCCAGACACTAAATTGCAAAACTAGTTATCAAGTGTGTTGGAGCAGAAATGATTTAAGGATTTTAATCAGAATCCTTTGCACAAAATATTTATTTAGCTTGCCTACCTAAATAAATGAGTCATTAAGTAAAGAAAATAATCTGAAAAGGGGTATGGTCAAGCTTAATTAACTAAGTATAAAGTTCTTTATCTTTTCTTGGTAATTTTACATAATTTCCCTTGACTTCTTCTTGACATAATTTGACATTTTTTAAAGTTATAACTGTAAAATTATTTGTTATTTTATTTTTTTACCTCTGTAGCTTTAGAAAAGAATCCAACAACTAGGAATCACAGATCAATCTATATGATATAATATATAATGTTATCATAAATTTTGTAAAGTCTATTCAGAATTGACTTGATTTAAAAAAATGCCACAACAACAAAAGCCTCGGTAGTTTTCCTATGCAGTCCCTATTTTCTCTCCTTGTATCTTTATCATGCATTATAATTATGCAAGTCTTTTATATTGACTTTTTCCTCTTTCCATTTTCTTCACCTGTTCCTGAAAGCTTCATTTCTCATTTCTCCATTTTTGCTTTCACATGAAAATCTCACTCTTCAATATTTTCCACATTAATTAGCTTTATCAAGTTTCAATTTAAGAAAAAATCTAACAAGAACAGTCTATACTATGTTTTGCTGTTGAGATAAGCTATGACAGTTTATCCATTCATTCATTTATTCAACTCATAATTATTGAAATCTTTATATTGCAGGTATCAATCCAAATGCTGGGGTTAGAGCATTGATTTTACAGATTGAGTCAAGTCTTTCTGACGCTTTTAATTTAGTGAAAAAATCATATATTTAATGTAATGCCAGTCAGTGATGACTGTTTTTAAGAAAAAGTAAAATGCTTTAATGGTGTAGAGAATGGGAGGAGTTGCTTTTTTAAATAAGATAAACAGGAAGAGCAAAGAGTAGAGTAATAGAAAATGAAACTGGAAAATTATTCAAGACCTACGACATATAAAATCCTGTAAACAATTAAAAGCACTTGAGGTATTATTTCAAATAGTGTGGGTAGCAGTTAGTGAGTATAAAGCAGGGGACATGATAATTTGATTTTTTTTAAAAAAATTACTTTAACTGATGTTTAAGTATTGACTCTAGATGCAAAAGGGACAGTAGAGAATCCTGTTAGGAGGGTATTTCAGGGGTCGAGGTGAAAAACAAGAATGGTAGAAGTTGGTATATTAATAAGTGGTTACTTAAAAAATAATTGCAATGAGCTGAAGACATAAGATTTTTTTTTCATTTTCTTTTTTTATTTTATTAAATTTATTGGGGTGACATTGCTTAATAGAATTATATAGGTTTCACGTGTATAATTCAATAATATGTCAAATGTATATCACATGATTTTGAATAGAAGACACGTGAAAAGTAGAAAGGCAGTCTTTTAGTTTTTCAGTACAAAAGTATTGTTATAGCAAGCAGTTTAATAATCAGAAGAGCTAGATTCATCATTCTTCTTCTGAACATTTAAATGAGTGGTTATAGCTGGCTGCTTCTAGATTTCTTTTTTTCTAATATTTTCCCTGATAATTCCTAACCTGAAGTTGCTATATTTCTACAAACTTTTTTCTGGCTCTTATTACTTCGTATTTACTTTGAAATTTTAATGTTTATAAGTTATTTTATTTTTTCACATTTAAAATGCTTTTAAACTATATTTTTAGAACTAAGCTTTATTCATATTTTTAGAAATAAAAATATATTTTAATTTTGCACTATTATTTCAGAATATTGAGACTAAGTAGTTTATAATATTTCTTTAGAATATAAAAATATAGCATTCTATATTGTTATGCATTAATAATATGAGAAAAACTGTATAAGAAGGAGATATCTATCATATGTCAGAGATATGGTAACTTCTAAGAAGCAACTTCAACTAGCCTATGCCTAATGGGTACCAAGATTTAAAATACATTACATATTAAAACACAATATGACAAACCAGTATGAAATATTCAAAATTATAATAGTTTATAATACAATCTAGGTAAAACATATCTATAGCAAGTATAAGTTTAATGTTAGTGACAAATATGAAGTAAGTTATAAGTAAGTTAAAATAAGTTACACATAACACATTTTCTACCTTAGGTTCTGTGTATAAAGTGAAGAAGTAAACAGATGTGATCCTTGCCATTTTAGAACTAATGGTGTCATTTAGGGAGAGAGTCCTCTAACAGATAAATGCAATAATAATCATCACTTTTGATTGCAAACTGGACAAAGTACAGTGAAATGTGTAAAAGGAAAACTAATAAAAATATTTAGATTAGGGAATATTTAAATCAAATTTCTTTGATAAAACTCATTTATTAAGAGTTAGGAATAAATCAGCAAAAATGTGAGAATTTGTCAGAGACTATCCACATTTTGGCAAAACAGGGAGGTAAATATATATTCTAAAAATAAGACAAGGAGGTAGTACGAACATCTGATGATCATGGAGCAAATGATTTAGAATAGACCTAATGGAAAGGCTGAATTGAGGAGGAGTCTGGGAAAAGAGATGTATAGAGAGTCACAGTCTTTTATTACAAATGGAAAAACAAAAAGAATTTAAAATACAGTGACAGACCCGATGGGACAAAATTATCATGGAAAGGAGGCAGGGTGGACTAAATACCTGTGAATTAAGGAGATGGTCCATTGTGCCTATGATTTTGGTCCTAAGATTTCAAATGATGGTGTATCAAAGTATAGGCAGTTTCCTCTGGCAGAGCACGGTCACTGGAATGTAGCTACCTGATTCCTCTGTGGCTGAATGTACAGATTTCATAGAAATATTTGTGTGTGGGTAACCAGGGGCATTTCATTATTTGCAGAACTGTGAATTTTCTAACCAAAGGATCCAAGGAAATCAACTGGAAAGCAATTCGTTGTAATATGAGAGTTACACAAAGGAACCAGAAACAATGTCAACAAATAAAAATCAATACATGTTTTTTCTGTACACCAGCAATAAGCTATGAAATGTAATGAAAAAGGTTCTATTCACAATAACAAAAAGCATTTTTGAAAATACTTCGGATAATACACTAAAAACAAAAAAGGTAACTTAAAATAATATGTAACATTACTGAAGAAATAAGAGATTATATATACATACACACACACTTGAGCACATACACACACACCGTATAGACAATATTACTGAATGGGGAATCGATATATGTTTTAAATATAATAACTTAATCTACAAATTTAATACAATTTCAGTTAATAATCTCAACAAAATTTTTAATG
>NW_011888794.1:3802319-3812428 GCF_000151845.1 Pteropus vampyrus
AAACAAATAAATGGGTAGAACAATGGAACAGAATAGAGAGTCCAGAAATAGACCTACTAGAGGTGCAGAGCTAACTAATCTTTGGCAAAAGAATAAGGATAAAAAAGTAGAGAAAGGATTGCCTTTTCAACAAATTGTACTCTAACAGTTGAAAATCCATAAACATATATATAACTTTACATAAAAATTATAATTAAACTTAGGGTTTGCATTTTAAATATCGATTGATAAAAATCCGAATGGATGAGTAGTACTATTGTATGGTTTATATAGCTTTTCTAAAAACGGTGGAAATTTACCCCAAATAAAAATCAAATAAATACAGTTCTGAAGTTTAAATATGACCTGATGTTTTACAGAGCTACAGATGTCGGCAGCTGAGAATGGCAAAGCTGAAATAGAAAGTAATGACCAAGACCAAAGTAGCTCACTGTGAATTATCAAAAATCACATATAAAATTTCTGCTTCACTTCATCAATTTTTGTCCTTTGCCTAGGCAGAACATAAGAACATGTAAGTTCACTGATTTAGTTTTCTACATTTAGCTCCAACAAATGCTAACTATTTCACAAATTTAAACACATTGCATCATCCTCAAGATGTTCTCTCCCTTTCATATTCTAGTATAAATATTATGGTTAAGTTGGTTACAAAGGTCAAATTTTATAGTTAGATCTTAATATGTAGCTGAACTCCACTGCCATGATCCTTTGTGGAATTATCACTAAACTGTTCTTCGGTTTCGTGCTTGGATTTTTATGTGAAAGTTGTGGATTCAATCATATTTTCAATAACTCCTTGGATTATTTAATAAGTCAGGGACACTGGCATGATCTTTTTAAAAAATGACCAAAAGAACCAGATAATTTTCCTACACTGTGTTTAATTATTTTTTATACAGATGGTTGACCCCAAGATTTACAGGGATATATATCCTTTATAAAATATTCAGATTATTTTCCACGTTTGAATATCGAAAGCAATGCAAAATAAAATCAAACTAGAAACTGCTTCGACTAAACAACTGCTTCTTCTTATTTGTAATCTGAATCTTGTACTAATTGAGTTTTTTCTTCCTTTCTTTCGCAACTAGAAAGCTCAGTGTCAAGTATAAAGTACAATTCAAACCACAGAAAATCACCTTCCATACAAAGCTGTATATTTTTGGTTTTCGTAGAACATTTTTTCAAAGTATAGACAGTATTTTGATATTTTTCTCAAATCTTTTCTTGAAAGACATAGGGTATAATTAATTTAGAACAAATAAAATCAAACTGTTGAAGGAAAAGAAACATGTCTACGAATTTTCTATATATGTCAAATTATGCTTATTTAAAAATCTTTTGTTTGTAAATAGAATTAACAAAATTGTTTTTTAAGACATATGATTTTATTTCAGCTTTAATATTAGTGATGAATCTGGTGAAGGTGATTACTGTTTGTTTTCTTTAAATGTGTAGAATTTTTTTAATGGTCACAGTAGGAATAAATTTCAAAAAGTTATATATGTAAATTTTTTAAACGAGCTAACAGTAATGCTACTATGGAAAGCAAAAAGTAGCAATAAAATTAACATATCTATGTGGACTATATTTTAAAGATATTTCACATCCATCTTCAATTTTTTCAAAACAGCTACCTGGAAAAAATATTCAGTTCCAAGTGATATAAATTAAGTTAGTTTGATACATTCAGTCTTCTAAGACACATTTAATTTATAACTGTTGATAATAAAAGTAAAAGAAAGATATTGCACATGAAAACACACAGAGAAGTATTCAATATAATTTATACTCACTGAAATATATAGCAAACTTTTAAAATGCTGATTTATATTGGCAGTAGTCATTATTATCAACCTGCTTTTTTGTTTGAAAAAAACAAAATATGGTATCATTCTTTCAGTCTCTTAAGCCTAAAAATTTCAGCAATACTATATTCAGATTGTCAAGTTTTCAAGGGAAAGTCTAATGAATTCTGTATTAGTGAGAAACTATATAGACAGAATTAACAAACCAACAAAAAATACAGTGAGTTCAAGCATTTGAGTTCTCATAACAACCAAGCCCCAGAGAACCTGATTTGATCAATGCATAATCATTTCCATTCAGATGAGTCTGCCCAAATAACTAAAATGTTCATTTTGTGGTTCAGTAATTTTGGTTGACTTAATGACATAAGTAGAACAACTATGAATAACTATGCAGCATCCAATTAATTTCTTGGTGATAGATTTTCAAAGAGTCAATCTAGTCAACAGCATAGTATCAGTCAAATTATTGCACATAATCTAGAGGAATTTATTGCAAGGAATATTTATAGCAGATATCTTGTCTGCTGTAATATACAGACATATTTATATGTGAGCTCCTTGAAATCACCTTTATACAAAACTAAGTAACTAATTTCACTTATATAGTAAACATATAATTCATGATTATTTAGAGAGATCAATCCATATTCATATTTGCTGATGAAAATAGTAATGGTATGGTAACTACACATGCTGGTTGATGCAGAGGTAAGTATGGATAGAAGACAACTTTATGAAACAAATCTGTGTAACCTGACATTCTTATTGTTGTTGCTGTTGTTGTTTTAATTTATTTCTTTTCTACGTTGACATCGGTTAATGAAATCCAATAAGTTTCAGCTATACACTTTAACAGTAAGGCTTATATATATTTATACTGTGTGTTCACTTCCCATAGTTAGATTTCTCTCTGTCACGACATATCTGATCCCCTTTACCCCATGTTATTGTTGTTTAACCGAGAGTGATGTTTTGGCCACCAATAACACTTTTCAAAATTTAAGTAAAATATTTAGGAAGATATTAAATATTATTTTAGTAACTACATATTTAGAGATATGCCTACAAAAGACTCACTACAATAGGCACTAGCAACATAAAGATATAAATATTAAGTTAGAGATTTTTCACCAATGGAATATAAGTCCTTAACAAAATGGGACATAAAACAGAATATAGTTTTAATTTAAGGAAGATGATTTAAAAAGTGATAAATCTTTAAGTCCAAACTTATAAAGGCAGATTGAATAGTTAGGGCACTAAGCAACCAGGACACAGCAAGTTAATACAGGAAATACGTAGTAATGAAGAAAATTAATGGAAACTTGGATGAAGGAGTAGATTGTTACATAAATGGTCAGTTACTATAGGGAGAGAAGTTACCAAAATAAATTAAGGGGACAATGGACACTAACAGCCACTTAGGATGGATCCTGTCCTATGAAACTATTATCTTAGTTATTAAATTCATATAATGTAATTTTTTAATAAATTTCCTTAATTATACACACTATGTTAATAAGAGATTATGAAATATACACAAAATTTGTTTTCTGTTGTTAACAGTAATTTTGAGTATCTAATCTTACCATATATAATGATAAATTTATTTATATATTAATGGTTAGGTGTACTATTCCTTCGCAGGATTTTTAAAGACACAGCAGTATTCATATCATTTTCTCTTAAAATGTTATAAAAGAACAGATAGATAGAAATAAATAAAAGTCTACTTTTTCCTAAAGCTATAAAAATACATTGGAATAAAGAGCCAAAAATTAGATCAGTTTAATATTAAGTAGAGATATAATGATGATGTAAAATAATTATATTTTAAAATTTTTCATAACAATTGTTAATGATAGTACATTTAAATTTCCTGTGTTGAAAATAACAAAATCATACCATTTTCAATTGCAACCTTTATTTCTTCTAAATATAACCATGTTTAAATGTAAAATAACTGAATAAGTTTTTTTAATGCACACTTTTAAAACAATTAATTTCTGTTGATCAAATATGACATTGAAAATTCACTCTGTTGATATTTTATCAAAAATCAAGACAGCTCACAATCCATAATTCACTATTTTTACTTTGATCTGCTTAGGAAAGAAAGCAAAAGAAAATAGCTTCGACTATGTTGTACAGCTTAGAAATCAATATCAATAAATCAATGTCAATAACATTATATTGCCAACTCTATCATATTACTCAGAAATGTGACCTAAACATGTGGTGTGTATTTCATTCTTTGTGGTAGGAAATGTAAGTGAGGTCTGTAAGACATCTTTCATTACAGACCACTGTTTCTAGTCAATCACACTTTTTTTTTTATAGATATCACTTAGGATGAAATTTTTATGCTTGGACTTAGCCTGCAGGTTGATTTTTGTCACAGTTAAAGAACACTTTCCCAATTATTCCGCAGTTATTACGGAGTAGAAAAGTACCCTTTTCCATTTATAAAGTCTCCAAAGTGACAACTCCCATGTCCATCTCTCAATTGACAAGGAAATACCCATCTGTGGAATTCACGGAAGAGAGCGCAGTAGAGATGTGATTTCTTCTTCTAGAATTTTAGAGTATAAAAATGACATTAGCATGGACATATAAACCACGTTGCCGAGATGTAAAGACAGTGGCATTATCATTTATTCCATCTAAGGCAATAATGCAGACAATAACTTTGTGGTTCTGAAATGATGATTCTCTGGCCCCAAACAGCATTGCTTTTCTGCTTGGAATCTCTCTCTCTGTTCCCACTAAGTAAAGGACAGACTTAGAAAAAATAACAAGATCAGTCAGATTATGATTAGATTTTCATGGAGGAGATAAATAGAAGTAAGAGATAATTCCAGATTGTGAAATGTATGAGAATTATAAATTTAAGAAATGGATAAATAAAATAGAAACAGAAAAACAAGATAAAAATCTCCCATAACAGTAATTTTATCTTTTTATATATAGCATGTCAACTTTTTAAAGGCAATTTCTCTCTCTCTCTCTCTCTCATTGTCTCTTTGGTTCTCTGGAGCTTAGAATACAGCCTCAGTAAATACATGCTTGATGAATGATGAAAAGGAAAATATAGGAACACTTTATATCATGAAAAGGAAATTGAGAGGACAGAAGTTTAGACAAGTTATATGTTTAATTATTTTATAAGCTTCTAGAAAAGAAAAGCAGTAGGTAAAATCCTATTCTAATTTTCATCCCAAATTGTTATTTCTGCTTAAATCTTCTTAACTCCTCTACATACTGGTCCTAATCAGCTAGCTGTTTATATAACACTATTGCATTTACATCGTAATCATTTAGCAACTATCTTTGTGATCCACTTCACACAGACTTTATTTGAAGATTTTTGCCACGTTCATCTGTTTAAAAAAAAAAATACATATATATATATATATATAAATGCTATATATATAGCATTTATATTGTCATCCAGAACTGTAATAATACTCATTGATTTGATTTAACTAAATTAAAGTATGAGGTATTCTGTATTAATATGAGGATCCATAGAGGTCCTGAAGTGTTAGAAGGAAGAATGAGATTTGGTGCCAGCATATTTGGGTTCTGGTGAAAGCTATCTTCCAAATTGCAGACTTCCTACTTCTTGTTGAATCCTCACAGGGTGGAAAGAGAGCTATTTAGTTCTCTGACTTATTTTTATGTGGGCAGTAACTTTTGACTCCCCAAAAACTTAACTACAGTTGGCCTTTAAATCAGTGGACTCAACTAATCGCAGATTGCAAACAATGTTTGTAACCTCCAAATGGGAATCCACAGCTGAGGAACTGAGGTTCGGAATGAAAAAATACAGTTTACAATCTTAGGTTTGTTGAATCCATGGATGTAAAACCCATGCGAGTGAAGGGCCAACTTTATTCACTGAAAAACATCTACATATAAGTGGACCCAAACAGTTTTACTTGTGCTATTCAAGGGTCAACTGTATTAGGGCTCCACCTCACTCAATAAGCTACAATTGGAAATGTGAATACCTAAAACTTGAAGTTTTAATTGTATATTGGATAGAAGTAAAACTTTATTCTCATGACTATTCATTTGTAAATGAACACTATCTTCATGTTTAAGCAATCTTGCTCAAAATCATAAAACACACACACATACACATAGAACAAAAGGAAAATATTGTCATTATACTGAGCAGTTGTTTGCCACCATGCTTAAAATGGATTTTGGCTTTATCTGTAATTGGAACTAATCACTAAATAAAAATGAGTCGAATGAATAAATAATAAAACTATTTGTGTAATTTTACTTAACATTAAGCATGAGTTATGGTTTAATAAATCTCCAGTCAAGCAATCCAAGACATGTATCTTTAGGCCCAAGAAAATTCAAATGACAAAGTTTTTAGATGAAAGTCAGTTCAACATATATTTACTGAATGCTAATTATGTAAGAATATTTGCTAAATGATGCTAAGTTTATACCTCATAAGGCAAATAAATAGTGCTATCACTGGGACACAGACAAAGCAAAAATTACATCAGACAAAATTAACAGTGATGTTGAGCATCTTTTCATACATTTGTAGACTATTTATATATCATCTTTGAAGAAATGCCTATTCGAGCCTTTTGTCCATTTTTAAACCAGGTTATTTGATTATTTTTGTCATTAAATTTAGAGTTCTTTATATATTCTAAATATTGATCTCATCAGTTGTATGACTTGCTAATATTTTCTTCCATTCTGTAGATTGTTTTCTCACTACTGACTGTATGTCCTTTGGAACACAATTTTTTTTTAAAGTTTTGTGTGCTCCCATTTGTCTATTTTTGCTTTTGATGCTTTTAGGTGTCACATCCAAGAAAGAATTTGTGAAGTCCAATGTTTTCTTCTACATGTTTTATAATTTTAGATTCTATGTTTAAGTCTTTAATCAATTTTGAGTCAATATTTGTATGTGGTGTAAGATAAGGCTCAAACTTCATTTTTTCACATGGAGATACCCAGTGTTCCCAACACCATTTGTTGATGAGACTCTCCTTTCCCCATTGAGTGGTTTCAGCATTTTATTCTTTTTTTTTTTTTTTTCTTTTTTTTTTTTTTTTTTTTTTTTTGGTTTAAAATCAAAGCACACTAATAATGCAGACTGAGTGGGGATGCAGAAGCTAGTACTACAACTACAATAGTAAATAAAAAAGGACACTAGAAGAGGATCTTTTTTTTTTTTTTGCAAATCCCATAATGTATGGGATCTGCAATTTGCTGCAACAAAACAAAGAAGAACTCATGATATAACATATTTTAAATCATAACAAATTGGACAATATTAAGAAACATTTATAGTAAATTTCATTAGATGTTTCTTCTTAAGAGTAAAAAAAAAAAAATGGGTGAAATTAAGCCCTTGAAATAAGAATTAAATGTCCAACAAAAAATTTTCAAATGGTGTTAAGAGGTTCTGAGCTTGCAACTGTCCGGCTATAAAATCAGCTTGGAATCTTACACACAAACACACACACACACATTTTTAGTTGTAGACATGCTAAATTGTTATTTTGATACAGATATTTTATTATAAATATATGAGAAATATAAAATAATATTTTACAAACGTCAAAAGATCTTGAATTGTCACCAATTATAGATTAAAAGAACTTTCTAATAGTATCAAAGTCCAATGGATTTAAAATGTGATAAATTTTGAATATGTTTATTTAGTTTTAGATAAGTTATGTGACTTGAGACACTATACACTTACTGATTTGTATATTTTTGTATCAAAGGACTTGCAAATTATGAAGAAATCTGTGGCCTATAAAAATCAAACAAATGACAGATTTTATTTTAATCTTCTACTTTTGTCGAAGAACTATAATCTGATATATTAAAAAAATTAATTTCTATCCTGTTTGAGTATGTTCCAGTTTTGGCAGGTCAAGGATCCAGATTTATTTGGATTTTAAAACAAGTGGCTGGTATTTTGATATTTTCCTCATTGCTTCATTCCATGGCATGAAATATCTTAAAAATATTTTTGCTTCGTTTTCTGAAGTGACATCAGTGAAAAGTATTATGGATAAAACAGTTACAGCTTTTAGCATGTTCACATAAATGCTATGAATTATTTCCAGTTTATAAAACTACTTACATAGAAGAAGATTAATTTAATGAGTTTATCCTTTGCCAATGCTCATTGGTTAAGTTACGGAAGCATTTTGTGATTTATGCACCATTACCTCCAATTCAAGTTTTTCTTGAAACAAAAGGAACGCTTACCAAATATTCAATAATCAAAGACAGTTAGAGTGATTTCCTTTTTCTTAACTGATATTATACATAGTTAGAATGTGCTAAATTTGAAGCTTCAAGAAAATTCTTATCGGTTACTTAGCTGGGCATAGATGAAAATTTGTACTGAAATGGAAACTTTCCATTATATATCAAAAGTAATTTTGCACAGTTTCTGGCATAAATCCACGTTCAGATTTTAATTTTAATAGACAGAATTATTTAAATTCACTGCTAAAAATTGGAATTTTTTGATATTGATAAATTTAGAGTCATTGTTCAATTTATGAAATACTTTGTTGAATTTGATTTTTGTAATACTAAGATTATATAAGACATGGTATATTTAATTAATTTAAAAGGACCTAATTTTGAAACAGAAATGCATTTTCTCCAAAATCAAATAAATTCTTCCAAACAGATGGAATATTTGGGTATGGATATAAATATTTAAAAATTTGTTTTGATAGCTGACTCAGTGATTGAACTATCTTTAAATGTTTAGAACAATTAGGCATGTAAATCTTATTTTCCAACTTTAAATATTATAAAACTTAAATACAAGAAATTATTTGTGGTAAAATGTTAGCATCTGAATTGAGCCATGACCTGAGCATAAAATATACAATAAATTTTGAAGGCTTAGTATGAATAAAAGAAAGTATATATTCTCATTGCTTTTTATATCGGTAGAATGTTGGAATCATATTTTTGATCTATTGGTTAAAATGCATTTTTACATTTAATTCCACTTATTTCTTTTTACATTCTTTATTATAGCTACTAGGAATTTTAAATTAACGTATATAGCTCACCTTATATTTTATTGGACTTCAATTATCTAAACTTCGTTGCTACACAAAACTGTTCATTCTCTAATATCTTGTATTTCACATTCTACCATAAGAATTGCAGTCCTTCACCTTATTTACTTTCGTGCACCAGTGCTATAGGATTTTCTTGAGCACTTGAATTGAATGCTCCCCAAACTGTCACAGACACAGTGTGGGTTTTCAATCTCCTTAATCAACATGCACACGGAATGGTTTGCTTATAACATTTCACTCTCCAAGTCCAAAAATCATATATATCTCTTTCCCTCTCTTTCTTTCTCTTCCTTTCCCTTTTCTTTATCCTCCCTTCCCTTCCCTCTATCCCGTCCTTTTCTTACTTCTCTGCTCCTCTTTCTTCTCTATCCTTTCATCTCTTCTTTTCACCCCTGCCCCTCCACCCACCACTTGATTACCTTGCATCGAAAATCTTTAATGCCACCTGAGCCTATCTGCACACATGCTCCATGTGTTATACAAAACTCATAATCTATCTGACATCTTTGTTCTTACAACTTTTCACGGAAAGTTCAATATCTTTTTTCTGCAATGACTACTCGGCACCATTTCTTTTTCCCACACATACTCAAAACACCATATCATCACTTGCAAATTATATATCTTTATATTCACACTTATACAAAAAGACTTCACCAGATTGGTACTCATTCATCTTCTCATAACCAATAATAAAATTATCAGTGTTGTCATCCAATTTCAAATGTACATGCTTCACTTTTGCCTTAGATCTCATCTTCTCTTCCCTATTCAATAATGCTACTCCTCAATTTCATGAAATACAAAATTCTTTTACCCTCCTAACTGAAAGACATATCTATACATATTGCCTCTCTTTTCACATAGCCCTCAACACACCATAAATTTACTTTTTTTCCCTAAAATGCTGCTGATATTGCACTTCCCTAAGCTGCCATCTCCCTTCTTATAATAAATTCATAGACACATTTCTATTATCCTAACTTTCCTCCCTTGATTCTTTAATATCACACACTACTGTTCCTCCTCTTATCTCTCATGACGATTAACATTTTTCTGTCTCTTTTCCTCTCAACAACTCTAACTATCAGATCTCTGTGGTTTAGACCTGAGACCTCTTTTCTTAACCCTCCTCCCTAAGAGGTATTATTATTTTTACTACATTTTATAATACTCCATTTTGAACATTCGG
>NW_011888794.1:3813883-3816260 GCF_000151845.1 Pteropus vampyrus
TTCATAAACACCTCATAGTAAACAATATATCGATGGCATATTGAAATATAACATATGTTATATAGTCAAATTTTAAAGGCATATAAAAAATTTAAAAAACACAAATGTGTTTTACCCTTCAGAGAAAAATCTAAATGATCTAGGTAGTATTTGGCATTAGGAGGGAGTGTGATATAGGAGACAATGAAGACCTATTCTAAAATATCCCATTACAATATATATAAGCATACGTATTATATTGAATTATATATACTATCATTATGCCATAGCTCTTTTTTCAACCATCAAAAAGAGAAATGTAAATTAGTATATATAAAAATAAACAGGAAATGTAAATTAGTATATATAAAAATAAACTAACCCTGAGTTTTATAAAATCTATAGTAAGATTTCATTGGAATCATTTCGAAAGAAAAAAAAACTTACTTCAAATTATCATAGATAAATTTAAAATCTATACTAGTTGACCTCATAATATCTTATCTTTATCCATGATTTATTTTAATCTTTTAATGACAAAATATCTCATAATAGATTACTTGGACAAACTCCTTTGTAAGAAATCTTTAATATTAATTACAATTCAAATAAATATTCTGCTTTCTTGGCAAATCTATGCACATTACATAACATGCTTCTCTGCTATACCATTTCGTTAACAAATCACAGAACTATATTTATTTCTACAATGATTTTTTTTTCCTTTCTATATGCTTAATGACATAATTCCTGTAAAATACCAAAAAAATACTAAAATGTTATAATTTTATAGGCAAGATGGTATCTTCAATGAGTTTTTATTTTATAAAAAGATTTTCAAGTGTTCTTTCCTAAAAATTATATTTTATTTGGTATTTAAGGAAATTTAAACTGATAACAAAGAAAATATTCTATGAGATGATATGTATAAAAACATGTATAGAATACCACAGATTATAGTAACCGCAGGAAAATTCTTCCTTAGTATCTTTTCATACTACATTCCTCTTGTAGACAGTTTATAGAAATGCTACTCTGCCACATGTCTACTTCAGTATCCTACATTTTATGTCATCTGCTTTGCCTCAGTGATGATAAATTTTATCTCATAGTTCACTGGGTAAAATTTTCATAAAAATTCATATGATCACTCATGTCTTGGGCCTGTTCCATGTAGCTTAGAGGCGGCTATTGAAATCTATTCAAAGTTCAAAGCAAAATACATATTTCAGAACAACCTACAAAGAAAAGAAGTAAAATCTTGTAGCTTTTTCAAAATGGTTAATAAATTAAAGGAGCAGTAATAGAAAGCTTTTGAGCCCTACTTTTTAAAGTAAAATGGTAGTGGATCCTGTATTAAAGAAGAAAACTAATATTAAAGAAAATGAAAGGATAACATTTTTTATGAGATATAAAAGACTATTTTTAAAATGAAAGTGTAAAGGTTGGATTTTTATATCAGTGGAGAGATCCTCTGGAGAAGCTATACTCATGAAAGAACAAATTAAGAAAATACCATCAATCTAAAATAATTATCTTTTATTTTAATTTAAATTTAAACATAAACAGTCATCAGTTATGTCAGAAAAGCTGAAAACATGAAGGATAAAAAAGATAAAATAAGAACTTGGAAGATACCTAAGTGGAAGAAAAATATAAAATATTTTATTTAGATGGATTTTGGAAGTAACTCCACAGAAACAAATAGAAAAAAAGAAAAAGAAGGAGTGGGAAGAAGAAAAGAGAAAAAGAGGGGGAGTTAGAGGAGAAATATCTATTGGAAATAAAATTATGATTTCTACAATGATAAATTCTATAGAAGGGCTAAAATGTAAACCTAAATTAATTTTTTAGAGTATAAAGCAAATTGACAAGTATTTGAAAGAAAAAACAACATAGATAGAAAAATTGCAGGAAGCCAATATTCAAATACAAATTCTGAAAAGAACTGTAAACAAAAACAAAATAAAAAATGAGTGAAGGAATGGGTAGGAAGGAAATTATCATGGAGATAATAACGCTGAAGAAAACAATGTTTTAGAGTAAAAGGAAATATACTGTGCTGATCAAAGTGAAAGTAGATGCCAACCTGTATACTTCAGATGAATTATCATTTTAGAAAAAAAATATACCAACACAGAATGTATAAGAAAAATAGAATCTATCTGGTATCAGCCTTTCGCTAAGAATTGCTCCATGCTAGAGAAGGCAAAAAAATCTTCATAGTATACAACAGAGATTATTTTGAACTTAGACATTATTACTCTGACAAATTATGTGGGTAAACTAAGGACACTTTTAGGCATAAATGAATTAGAAAAAGGTTAAATCCATATTTTCTGAGAAAATTTGGGTATGTACTTTAGGAAAAATGCTGGAAAAAATCAAGAAAGAGTGG
>NW_011888794.1:3817000-3828910 GCF_000151845.1 Pteropus vampyrus
TTATAGAATCATTCTTTTCACAGAATTATAGTAAGAAGTTTAAGTGAAAATAACATATATCAACTTATTCTGATTATAAATTTAAACTACATATCTCTTTTTTTATAAAAAGTTCTTAATTTTTTAAGTGTTTATTGCTTTGTTTTTTTGAGATGAGCTGTGAACGACCTTTCTTCTTAGGCACTAAAAGTATACTTTTATTTCTGGCTAAATGTATGGACAGGAAATTTCAGCTGTGTTTTCTATTTTTTGCACTTTTGCAATCAAGTGCTTGATCAATATTTGCCATGTACCATCTCCTAGAAGTTGACCAATCATATTTCTTGTTAACCCTCTTGTTTTCATGTTCAAATCATGCTTATTTTATGAAGAAGAGACTTTACCATGTCCTTTTTCTCAGAGTCACCATCTGTTTCTGCTCTCTCCAAATGCCACTTGCTCCTCTGCCAGGAAGAGACACTTCTACCTTCCTCTGAAGCCAAGCAACCCTGAAACCCCTTTCCAATGACATTTCCTCCCACTTCACCAGCACAGACGTATATTTGCAACTGGAGTCCAGGAATGGAAGGGATCAATTAGAAAAAGAGCATCACTCCCCATGGACTAAAGAATGGGAAAGAAAAAAATCGATGCAAGAAATTTTGAAGCTGAGATGATATAATTATTCTTCAGGGTTATAATCTCCGTAAATTAAGTGAAAGGAACAAAGAAGGCTTTAGGAGTACAAGACTTAATGGCTATACTTCAGACTTCTCTAAACGTTCATAGAGAAAATTGCTAAGCAGCAAAGCCACCTGGGTATAGCCATGAGAAAAGTTAAAATTAAGAGGGTCTACTGTGAAGGCGTTGAATAAAATGATGGTGGACAATTAAACTAAGGTGCAGACGAGTAATGGAGTGTTTCAACTGTCATATGGATATCGGATAGTTGATCTGGAAAATAAAATTTAAAAACTCTTAAGATTTAAGTGTTAGTGATAAGCAAGATGGCAGAGAGCATGCAAATAAAACATAAAATTGGATCTAAAGTAATTTTGCTTACTGATTTCACTACACCCATAACATTATACATAATATATATACACTACATATTTTTTCTCATCAGTTATTCAAGACAACTTTTAGTTTATTTGTGAAGAGTTTTTAAATAGTAGTCCTTGAATACTTTTAGGTTTGAGCAATCAAAATGCTCCATGATATGGTTTTGACAGAACAAGTCTACTAAAGGATGATTACAATTTCAAATAAAAAGATATGAAACATAGAGCAGTGAAAGCATATCCTATAAATGTATGTAACTCCTATTTTACATTCAGCTGAAAGAGGATGGCTTATTTACTATTTTAAAATCAACTGAAAGTATGACTGTCAAATCTGAGGAAAAGATATGTCATACTTACTCACACAGAACCTAAATGGATAGTTATAAAAGTGACATTAGAGTTCTATTTTTCTAGCATATGATTATATATTCCCTGTATTTTCCTAATAGGTTAGAGCTGAAATATCTTCACGGAAAAATGAAATAATATTTGAAAGACATATCTAGTTATGTGATTTTTAGAAAAACTCTTTATCATTGCTTTTCAACAGCAGCCACCACACACACATAAACATACTTTTTTTTTCTTTAAATTCTCTACTTTTACACAAACATAGAAAGAAAACGTTCCACTAAGAGTCACCTTAATGCATTTTTGACAAAGGAAGCTCTAGGGGCAGCCAGCTTATGCTTTTACATTACAAAGAGGGTATCCGTAAGTATCTAAAAAGATCAACCAAAATGTCTGGAATATAACTGATGTGCTTTCTTGCACTATATAATTATGTAGTTTGAAAAATCAGAATGAATGAATACAATTTATTTCAAAGTCAAAGGTCAAAACAGAATGGGAATGTACACATGAAAAATAATAACTAGCCAATATATACACATACATATCAAATTAACATGTACCAAAAAGAAAATGTCTTTATATAAGAACTTACTTTTTTGTGAAAATTATAATAAAACCAATTTAAATGCCTCAGAATGAGTAGGATGCTAGAGGAATATTAAAAACTGGCACTTCAAAATTATGATGTATGTGATTATTATATTTTTTTTATATAAATGATTCACGACACACTATTTTCAGATCATAAAATAGTTTTATTGTGAATTCTATTTTCTTAATTTTCTCTCATAGAGGTTTTGATTAATTATTTGCTAAATGCTTCTATCTTTAGCCAAATTATGATTGCAATTTTGAATACGTATAGTCTCAACAAGAACACTGGATGATATATTTTTTTTAACATTAAAGAGCACGACAAAAGCAAAACAATGAAGGGGCACCTTGACTCCACTTATTTTTCAATGGTGTCAGCCCCTTTTTGAACTGGTTAATAGGTTACAAAAATTGGAAGAATAGTTCCTCAATTTTTGTGCTATTCAAATTCTAACAGTTTCAAATATGATGTACTTTTAAGTTAAATATGTCTATTAATATTTTACCATTACTTTCTTAAGTCAATATAAGACATAAAGCTATAAATAATATCTCAGTCGGTAGCCGCTTTTGTCTATTTCTGTGGTGTAAAGACTTAGTATGGACCGCTGAAGCTACCAATTAGGTGCCATTAAATATACAGAAGGGAAGAAATGTGCCATAAAACACCATTATATAATATTTCTACCCTGCAGACACATGGATGTAAATAAACTCAGGAGCATAGAAAATGATAAAAATTAAATAATTAGAAATTGGAGTTTTGGGATTTTATTGCCTCCGTTTTATATCATTTATTTCACTGTGAACTATATAATTTACTTCTTAATAATGGCTATGTTTAACAACTGACTCATGAATTTTCTAAAAATTTAATGATTAGCCCTTTTGGAGTTGTCAAAGCCAGTGCCAACACAACAGTGGTCTGAGAACATGTGAGTCCTTTTTTTTTTCCTTTTCTTTTTAATCGAGGAATTTCTCCTGCTGCGTAACTGAAAAAGTGACAAATGACAACTGAGATCTGTATATATGTCAATCTTTCTCAAAAGTCCCTGAATATGAAAATTATCAAATCCTCCCCAAAATAAATGTCCAGAAGCAAATAGTTTCACTAGTGAATTCTACTAAACATTCAAGGAAGGTTTAATACCCATCCTGCTCAAACTCTTCCAAAAACACTGAAAAGGTAATATTTTCTAACTCACTTTATGAGGCCAGCATTACCCTGAATCAAACCTAACAAGGATAACACACAAAGAAAGAAAATTGCCAATATCGCTGATGACTACAGATGTAAAAATCCTAAACAAAATACTATCAAATGGAATAAAACAACATGAAAAAAACAATAAATAATACATCATGATCAAATGAAGTTCAATCCGGGGGTGCAAGAATGGTTCAAATTATGCAAAAAGATCAATGTGATAAACCATATTAAAAAAATAAAGGATAAAAATCATGTAATATCAATAGATGCAGGAAAATGCATTTGACAAGATACAACATTCATTTATGATTAATACATTCAATAAAATGGTATAGAATTAAAGTACCTCAGTATAATAAAGGCCATATATGACAAACCTTCAACTAATAGCATACTAAATGGTGAAAAATTGAAAGCTTTTACTCTAAGATCATAAATAAAACAAGACATCCAAATTGGGAATAAATAAGTAAAATTGTCGCTTTTTGCAGATGACATGATTCTTTATATAGATAACCCTAAAAACTCCACTCAATTAGAAACAATAAACAAATACAGTAAAGTTACAGGATACAAAGTCAACATACAAAAGTTTATTATGTTCCTCTATACTAAGAATGAATTTTCAGAAAAAGAAATAAAAAAGTAATTCTTCTTGCAATTGCAACAAAAATAAAATAACCTAGGAATATACTTAACAAAGAATGTGAAGAATCTATACATTAAAAACCACAAGACATTATTAAAAGTAATTGAAGAAGACACAAAAAACTGGAAGCTCTCCCATGACATTAGTTTTTGACTCCACTGATTCCAGTTACTTAGGCAAGCAACTATTTTCTCTGTTCCCTTCAATTACATTTATAATAGTTTTTTTCATGTTCTATATTATATCTTGTGATCTTCCAACTTCCTAAATGATTATTTTAATTAAATACATTGATTTACTCTTTTTAAGGTAAAGTTTTATTGATTTTAATAAATGTATAGGTTCATGTACCCACCATTAGAGTATATTACAGAACAGTTTTGTTGCTAAGAACTCATGAATTTTTACTTATTAAATGATTTATAATCAATTACTTTAATTTTTCTTTTGATCAAAAATCTTGATTTATTTCTGTAGAGAATGGTATTTTGTTACTGAATTCTAAACACAATCTAACCCTGTTTTATTTTCATAATTTTAATTTCAGAATCATTCATTTCTATCTCCATCATTCGATAGCTGTTTAGTATCAGAAACTTACCAGATATCTTTGTAATAATTAAGCATACAATACTGATAAAGCAACTTAGTTTACATTTTTGAGAAATGCAGAAAAAATACAGAAATATTACAAAATATCAGATAATGAAAAAAATATGAGAAAATTTAGGGCAGAGTAAGGAGATAGTAATCAAGGTAGTAATTACATTAGATAATGGGATAAAGAAATGTGTGAGCAGGTGATATTTTGAAAGATTAATTCATTATAAAACACTATTCTTAACCAGAAGAATCAGCAGAAACAAATTTTCTGAAGCAGAACTATGTTGTGGAAGTTTAAAAAACTTATAAGAATAGTTCTGTCAAAACATAGATGAAATATGAAACAAGGTGGTTTTAGTTAAGGCCTTTAAGGCCAAGACTACGTTTTATTCTAAGTAACATTATAATACATTGAAATTCACCTGGGTAGTAGAGGTAGATACAGTAGACACAGGGGACAAAAGAAGAATGAGCAGTGATATAACAGGAAGAAACAAGAGTACCTGTTCTTAAGAAACAAATGAAGAGAATGTGTTAAAAAGAGATAGATAATGGTATTTAACCATATTAAATGCAACCAATTAGTCTAATAAGAAAATGACATGGAAAGTAATGTCATTTTTGTGTTGATATACTGGAATTTTCACATTAAAACATAATTATTTTCTCAAATCTGAAATAATTCACTATCTCATAATTCTTCTAAAAAACAGAAGGACATGAGCATGTTTTTACTAGCTTTGGGGCAGTTTTTCACCCTATCGTTTTCTTATTCTTGTCATGGTGGCAGACAGAATAATGTTCCCCATAAAGGAGTCCACATCCCACATCCTAGGACTTGTAAATACATTAACATTAAATGATAAAGAAAAGAGTTGCAGCTGGAATTAAAGTTGTTAACCATCTCCTTAAAACAGAGATTATTTAATATTATCTGAACAGGTCCAAGAGAATCACTTGTGTTCTTAAAAAAAAAAAAAAAATGGAAGAGAAAGTCAAAAAGGAGAAGTCAAAAGTAGGTGGGATACTAACAGGTCAGAGTGATGTGATGTGAGAAGAATTTGACAAGCCCTTTGCTGGCTTTGAAAATGATGGAAGGCAAACAAGCAAAGGGATTTAATGTCCTAATTGTTAGAAATGACCTTCATCTGACATTCAGCAAAAAAAAGACTTTCGTCCTACAACTTGAAGATATTTGAATTCTGCCAACAATTCCGAATGATCAGGAGATGAATTGTCTTTTAAAACCTCTAGAAAGGAACACTGATTCACCTACGCCCTGATTTTAGCACATTGAGACACTGACTGAAAAACTGAAATAAATTTGTAACATTTATTAGAGCAGCAGCAATAAAAAACTGAAATAAATTTGTACAATTTATTAGAGCAGCAGCAATAGAAAACTCTTTCAGTTGTAGAGAATTTTAGCCCCAAAATTATTCAAATGTTTTGAAGTCATAACTGTAATTTTATAAATAATGTTTAGGTGCTTTGCAGTGTATTTGCTTATCATTTATTCTTTTGTCTCAATTCTTGACTCTGTTTACATTTTCTTATTAGTGAAGTAAAATTTTAACGTTTTTTTTTTTTTTTCATAAAGTCTGTTGGTTGTAAGCTCTCCGACAAAATGTACACTCTCACTCAGACTACAATTCTGCTGATTTTCCTTTAGCAATCTGAAGCTATTATTTTGTTGTCTGTTTATATCTACTTTATATGATTACTAATCTATTGTCAATGTAAGAGTTGTTTTCCTTTAGATAATCTATCTTTCTCTCTAGAAGCTTTAAAAAAATTACCCTCGATGGCTTGCCACTTCACTAAATATACCTAGGTGTAGATTTAATGTGATATTTATTGCTTTTCACTTAGTGTGCACTTTTAAGAAAACTACTTATGGTTATAATAATACAGAAAAAAGCTCAGCTGCTCTCTACTTAAATATAAGGTGTCTATCATTCCCTGTATTCTTCTCTTTTAAAACATGTATTGGATGTTGAAGTTATATTGAAGTCCCTCAAATGTATCCATCCTATCACAAATAGTTCTTTCATTTTTTTAAATCTCTTTATTGCTCACTGTGCATAGTCAACATTTTAGTGCTTCTTTGAAGGTTTAATGCCTTTTAAATGATGGTAGTGTTCACTCACGGCATTTTTTAGCATTACCATGTTTTGCTCTTTAAAAAATACAAGAACTTCTACTGTCTGATTCCCTAAATATATTTTTATTTTAATTTTCAAATTGTTTTGTTTTTCTTTTTTTCAATTTAAAGGGATATTCACCTAGACACATGGCTGCTCAGAGTTATGAATACATGTTTCAGCTTCACTTATAAAGATGTGTGGTTAGATGATGGTATTAGTCAGGGTTCTCCAGAGAAACAGAAGATAGACAGATGATAGATAGATGATAGATAGATGACTGACAGACAGACAGACACAGATAGATGTATTATGAGTAATTGGCTCATGTGAGTAGACAAACCAAGAAGTCTCATGATTTGCTGTCTGCAAGCTAGAGACCATGAAAAACTGGTGGTAAAATTCCTTCCAAGTCTGAAGACCTGAAAATCAAGGTAGCTGATTATCTAAATATTAATTCAAGGGCAGGAGAAGACAAGATGAGATATATCAGTTCAAGCAGTGAGGTAGAAAAAAAAAGGAGTAAATTCCTCATTCCTCCACATTTGTTCTATTCAGGCCCTCAACATATTGGATGATGCTCATCTATAGTGGGGAGGACAACCTACTTTATTGACTCACTGAATTCAAATGCTAATTTCATTCAGAAACACCTTCACAGACATATCCACAAAATTTAATCTGGGCACCTTAGTCTAATCAAGTTGACATAAAATTTACCATCACAGTGATTATGTGACTCATTGTTTCCATCTTCCCTAACCTGTTCTTCATCCTCTAAGCCAAAGATTTCATAGAGTATTTCATTAACACTGGATAGCAAAATATTTTAGGTGAGGAAAAAATATCTTGCTGATCCACTATTATTCCAAGTGTCCCTAATATGTACCCAAATGGAGCATATGTCTACTTTCATATTAGCATAATAATTATGTCCACATTTTATTTGTTGTAATGGCCAATCTGTAGTAGTCACTGATACTGGGAAAGTTTATATAATAAGAGTTGAGACAATAAGAGGTCTTGCTTGAAATACAATGCTTAAATTTACCATTAAAAAATAAATTTAAATGTTTCAGAAAGATACCATAAAATCTATGAAAGTATTGAAATGAACACATAGAGATCACTGTATTGAAGGGCTAAAGGGGAAGATAAGCTATACATACCTTCATTGAAAACAATACTCATGATGGCATACTTATATCCAAAAGCTAAAAGAAAAGAAAAAGAACGAGTAGAAAAAAAAAGGAGAGAAAGAAAAAAGATCAATTATAAATTAGTGAGCAAATTTTGATAGATGGTAAAGTGTGATAGAAATTTTATTAGAGGCGCAAGAGTGGAATCAGCGAATGGAATACATTTCAAATAAGGGGTTTATTTTCATTTGTGTTAAGGAAACTATCTGGATATAGCAAAGAAGAGATACAAGATCTTTCAAATACTGGCCTTCATATATATACATTGTAGAAAAATAATTAGCCCCTAGCTTCTGAGATTGAGTTACAGTGTATTCAGGGGAAAGAATCAGTATTTATAAAGGCACAGAAGTAAAAGTAATATTCTGGGAAATGTGAAATAATGACTGAAATAGCAATTAGGCATTTCAAGTTCTTGAATATTATCATTGAAAACATTTATTATCACCTTTTATATCTCTGTAAGTGTCCATCCAAAATATGGATTTCTGGATGCTACAAACCAGATTTTATTATATTTTAACAGCCTTTACTTGTTTTTCTATTTCAATTCCTCGTCTTTCTACTCCTACCTATAATCCCCATCCTGCCCCCTTCTTCTCCTCCTTTACATCTTCTTTGGGTTATTTATTTTATTTTTTTTGATTAATTTTACTTGAAATTGTAACTTATTTACTCTTTCTCACTGATGTCATTTTAATGGTTTTAAATTATATTTACATCTTTAACTTGCTGATGGTAAAATTATACATAATTCCATTTACTGAAATAGATAATTTAAGTTTATGAAGAAATAATAAAAAATAATTGGAAGCAGCATCTTAGTGGAACAAAACATGAGCTTTGGAGTTATAATTACTGCATATCACTGACTGTGATATTGGCTTGCTTACCTAATCTTTCAAAACTCAGTATGTAAAGTTTGTGGAGAAGATGTTTTGCATGCTGATGGAGGACTGATGTAAATATAGAGCATATGTAACATTATGCCTATGCTTAATAGATGACTATCATGCTAAAATTAATCTTACCTTATAATATCACATACATATATTTTACCAATTCCAAAAGTATTACAATGCGAACAAAGCAAAATAATGATTTTAAAATATAACTAAGCAGTGAGCTAGTTCAAGAAACATGTTATTCCTGTAAAAAGTTTTGAATTTCCTTTTAAAAATCAAATATTAAGTGAATAAATTATTTTTGATTTTTAGTTTGTTCACTATATACACAATAAAATAGTCTCAACTAGCTATATAAATTTATGGTTGATTGTAACTTGATTCTAAACCATTCAACAGCTTTAATCTAATTTAAGCCAGTTATGCTCACCACATATTGTAGAACAATGTTAAGAGTTTTCCAATTATATTTGCATGCTTTTGAGACATCGAGATATTACTTAGCAGAACTGAATATTATCCTTTGGTATATTTAGTCTAATTTTTTGATTCAAGTTAAAACAAAATTAAAAAATTGCCAGGAAGTATATGCTACAATGTGTCAGTGGCTTCTAAAATTAATTTACTCTTGAAGAACAGGAAAGATTTTCTAAATCAGAAAAACTGTATTAAAATTGTACACCTTCTCCGTGTATTAAAAAACCAACAGGGATAGACAAACATCTGGCAAAATGTCTCATGCTTCATATGTTTGTACTTAGGCTGCACACGGGTGGATTCACAAGGTGTGAGTCAAATGTTTACACTGGGATTCCAAGCCGCCGTGGCACTTAATAATAACGTCGGTGTTGATGAAATAGGTGTCAGAAAAACAAAAAAAAAAAAAACAGAACAAATGTCTTTTGTTCACATCCCAGTCCCATTAAATCTTTTAGACAGAACTTCCTTTGTGGCAAATATATAAATCCCATGTTCCCCTTTAAAACAGTCGGTGTCCCTTATATGAGCTATAATTCTTATATAATTAGGACTCTTGCCAAATTTTCTACAACAGGCCTAATTTTCAAAAACACATCAGACATAAGTAAAAAAAAAAATTATAGAACAATTATCCATGAGAACTAAATCATGCGATTTATGCAGAGAAATAATTTGACTATAGAATGCTTGTTTCACAGTGTGTTTGTGTGTGTGTGTGTGTGTGTGTGTGTGTGTAAAGGTGGTACCACATTCACTTTGCATTTTTACTCACTGCTTCCTATTATCTTTTCATCATTTGAAAATAATAGGCATAGGTTAATTTTTAGGAGACCTTTGCTCACTTATTTATGCTAATTCATTCATAATGGTATAGGGAGGTCTGAGTGTAAACTCTAAACAGTGTAAAGTATAAATTCTTAATATAGTTTAAAAATAACAACTCTTTAAACTGAAATTTTATATAAAGCTATAATATAAATTCCAGACAGTTTCTATGACAAGTAGCACATATCTCATGATTGCTGCATAACTTATTACTTATTATTATCTTTCCATCATTATTATGTTATCATGGCCATTGTTTGTGGGCTTTTATTATGCCAAGATAGAAAAAAAGAAACTTATTCCCAAGTTACTGTTTAAAAATTAAGTAATGTATTCATCAAATTCAAGTATTTGAAATAAATGAAGCATTAATTTATTCACTTCATTATTCATTCAAACATATTTATTAAACAGCTGCCATAGAAAACAGGTATGTATGAACTTTGTACTTACAGGGAAAATGTCTGGTGTAGCCAATATGTATTCAAATAAGGAAATGATTACAAATTAAGATATGTACCATGGTAGTGAGTGCCTTGAGGACTGACTGTCCTATCTAGTTCTAAGTTTTCCTTCAAAAAATAGCATTGAGACGGAAACGTAAAGAGAGAACAAGAAATACAGAGAAAAATGGGGAGAGATGGGGTTATTCTAAGCATATGCAAATTCTATGAGGCAAAAGGGAAATTGGAATGGAAAGTCATTGTCTGAAATACAGGCAGAGAAGAGGCACACATGCCTACTGGGGTAAGAAAATGAAAGGTATTCACACAACGTAGGAGAACACAGGCCATGTAAGGTACAGTAGTATGTTTTTCCTTACGCAAAGATAAAAGAGAATACAATGCAGGGTTTCAAGTGAGGAAATCATATTATTTTTGCTTTTTAACAATTCTTTTTTTCTCCACTGCTTAGCGTAGTTTATAGAAGGGTCAAAGTTAATGCAGAGAAAGCAATTGCTAAGCTATAAGCTATAACAGAGGACCATATAGGAGAAAAATAAAGAGACTGACTGTATTTAGGAAACAAAATAACCAGTTTATTGTTTGGATATAATGAATAAGAGAGAGGACTAATCAAGGTTGACTCATACGAATATGGATACAACAACTGCATAGATTGTAGTACAGACAAATAATTCAAATTTTTTTTAAAAAAATGCAAAATTAGCAAATGAGTTGGACGCTTTAATTGAAAAGTGATGTTACGTTAAAAAGACATTTAACCTACACGGTATAGAGTAGTCCCCCCTTATCCACATGGGATATGTTCAAAGATCCCCAGTAGATGCTTGATATTGTGGATAGGTACTGAACCTTTTATAAACTATACTTAACACCTATGATAAAGTTTAATTTATAAATTAGGCATGGTAAGAGATTAACAACAATAACTAATAATGAAATAGATTACAACATGCTGTATTAAAAGCTATGTGAAAATGGTCTTTCTCTCAAAATCTTATTTGTACTGTGCTCGCCCTTCTTTACAATTGCAGACAGATGATTCATTCTTACCATAGATTTTAGAAACTTCAGCACACATTTTTTTTTTCTTTCCACAATAAGTCAAGAACTTTCACCTTTTCAGTTAAAGGAAGTGCTTTTACAGCTTCTCTTTGACACATCCGAACTGCCAGCATCACTATTCTTGGGCTTTGGGGCCATTATTAAGTTAAAAAGAGTTATTTGAATAGAAGTACTGTGATACTGCAACAGCTGATCTGATAACCAAGACAGCTACTAAGTGGCCAGCAGGTGGATAGCATATATATTGTGGATATAGTGGACAAAGAGAAAATTGATAATGGACATCTCAGGTGAGACAAAACAGACTGCAAGATTTCATCATGCTACTCAGAATGGTGTGCAATTTAAAACTTACGAATTGTTTATTTCCAGAAT
>NW_011888794.1:3828960-3847350 GCF_000151845.1 Pteropus vampyrus
GGGTTTCAAGTGAGGAAATCATATTATTTTTGCTTTTTAACAATTCTTTTTTTCTCCACTGCTTAGCGTAGTTTATAGAAGGGTCAAAGTTAATGCAGAGAAAGCAATTGCTAAGCTATAAGCTATAACAGAGGACCATATAGGAGAAAAATAAAGAGACTGACTGTATTTAGGAAACAAAATAACCAGTTTATTGTTTGGATATAATGAATAAGAGAGAGGACTAATCAAGGTTGACTCATACGAATATGGATACAACAACTGCATAGATTGTAGTACAGACAAATAATTCAAATTTTTTAAAAAAAAAATGCAAAATTAGCCAATGAGTTGGACGCTTTAATTGAAAAGTGATGTTACGTTAAAAAGACATTTAACCTACATGGTATAGAGTAGTCCCCCCTTATCCACATGGGATATGTTCAAAGATCCCCAGTAGATGCTTGATATTGTGGATAGGTACTGAACCTTTTATAAACTATACTTAACACCTATGATAAAGTTTAATTTATAAATTAGGCATGGTAAGAGATTAACAACAATAACTAATAATGAAATAGATTACAACATGCTGTATTAAAAGCTATGTGAAAATGGTCTTTCTCTCAAAATCTTATTTGTACTGTGCTCGCCCTTCTTTACAATTGCAGACAGATGATTCATTCTTACCATAGATTTTAGAAACTTCAGCACACATTTTTTTTTTCTTTCCACAATAAGTCAAGAACTTTCACCTTTTCAGTTAAAGGAAGTGCTTTTACAGCTTCTCTTTGACACATCCGAACTGCCAGCATCACTATTCTTGGGCTTTGGGGCCATTATTAAGTTAAAAAGAGTTATTTGAATAGAAGTACTGTGATACTGCAACAGCTGATCTGATAACCAAGACAGCTACTAAGTGGCCAGCAGGTGGATAGCATATATATTGTGGATATAGTGGACAAAGAGAAAATTGATAATGGACATCTCAGGTGAGACAAAACAGACTGCAAGATTTCATCATGCTACTCAGAATGGTGTGCAATTTAAAACTTACGAATTGTTTATTTCCAGAATTTTCCATTTAATATTCTCAGACCATGGTTGATCATGGGTAACTGAAACTGCAGAAAGTGGAACTGTGGATAAGGGAGGACTACTGTATTCTTCTATTTGGAAATGTTTCATTTTCTGTAAATTTAATATGTATCCTATACAAATGGAAATATAAAGTGTTAAGGCAACATCCATAAAGGATGCTTCTCAAGTAATTGTTCAACTCTTGGGGCCAAGGTTTGCAAAGCAATTTTTAGTTAAAATACACTTAACATAGTAAGATAGTCCATTAAATGGGATGGTGTAAAAAATTATGAATGATTAAGAAATGTCAAAAGTAAACAATCATAGTAACAAAGAGAAAGGTAACATTTCAGATAAAGCAAAGTAAAAAATATAACTGAAAAATATTATGAAACATATAAAGTTTTACCTTAGAAAAACATGAAAAAAAATCTAATAATATATAAATTATTGAATTCGATCAGCCAAAATAGAAATCTAAAATACTCTAATACACTTTTAAAATGTTCTCAAGGTTAAAGCCAGACAGAAAAGGTTGAAAATCACATGATATCACTTATATGTAGGATATAAACCTAAAAGCAACAAATGAACAAGACAAACAAACAGAGACTCACGGACATGAACAATGAACTAGTGGTTACCAGAGGGGAGGAGGAAAATTAAAAAATAAAACCTTAAAAAAATAAATAAAATAAAAATAAATAAATAAAAGTAAAATGTTCTCAAGGTTAAATTATTATCTTCTCTGCCGCCAACATAACAAAACAAAGAAAAAACAAAACACTATGTCTATCTATTTTATTCTCAAAAATAAGCAAACATATAAGGAACACATATTCCTATCTTATACATACTTTCACATTGATTAAAAAAGAGTTTTTCGCTAAGACTAATATTACACTTAAAACAAAAAAATAAGTAAATAAAATAAAAAGCAAGTAATCTATGGGGTAGAAATATTTCAAGTCAATCTTCTTCATGAGCATAAATAGAAAAAACTTATTTAAATAGAAAAAAATGTAAACCTACAATATTTCTCCTCACTCTTACACACAGGAGATTAGTCATGTATGCATCTATTGCTGCTGGAAAAAACGTAAGGTAAGACTCCTGAGAGAAAAAAAAAAAAAAAAAAAAAGGTCATCTATAGAAAATGGCTTATTCATTTATATTTAACAAAGACTTAATTTTGTTTTCTGGTTATCTACCTGGCTGAAAACCATCATAGAGAATAATCTACCCTAAAACACACCAAAATAGTTATCAAAAAAGTCAGCTGCAATTATTTTATGGGTTTTCTAAGAAACCTTGAGATTTCAGCTATTTCTGAACCTGTGTTTATCTCTGGGTAAGAAATGCTGTTGTACATCTTTTGGCATCTCCAAATTTGCTAAACCAGTGCTGCTTACCTCCCTTACTTTAATTCCCCAGGTCCGTCTCACTCCCAGAGGGGTCGTCTTGTGTATAAAAGTTTAAGTTCTTTATTCTTGCTGTGCTATCAGTTGAATGCCAGCTTATAATCATCACTATGTTGAAGTTTTTAAGCACCTGTGCTTCAGATGTTGGAAAAAAGAAAAAACCACCAACATCACAACAAATAATTGGGAAACACTTTGCATTCAGTTTCCAGTTGTGCTAGGCCTAATCAAAATAATTTTTAAAAGGTCCCATGTACAATAACAGAAAGATTTTTTCTTAATTGCTTTATTTTTTCTACTTTTATTGATATATTGAAGCAGAAACTGTTATACATCCTTCACCTTAGCTAGCCAATACACATTCAAGGGCAATATAATTATTTAAGTATTTTAATCAATAAATATGTGCTTCTGTCTGAGTATCTAAAAAAAAGACTAGTGAAGACATTTTAACAGTCAAATATTATGAGCTAATACAAAAAAAGAAAACCATAAGGTGTAAGAGAAAAAAAGACAAATAATGAAATATATATCTTTTGTCCCAATTGTGGATATAATTCCAAGATTTTGAGAGGAATCTGCTTATACTTGATGTCATATCCTTGATCTGTGAATTATAGAGACAGCTATATTTTTTTTTTTTTATTCTTGCACTGTATGTATGTATGTATGTATTTTAATTTATTTATTGCTTCTGGAGTTCTCAAGTTAGCTTCAGGGTTAGATCACCAATGTGCCTGGAAATCTAAATTATCTTTTATATTTTGTTTTAATACTGGCCAATATTAATCCATGAGTGCATTTACCCTGTGACTTAAACATAGTATTCTCCCAAAATAACTGATTCAGCCCTTCTCTATTACAGTCAAAAACCAATCTTTGTTGCCTTTTCTAGTACATACAAATCTGGCTACGCCTTATGACCTGATATACCCAGGAATATTTAAAGCTTTTTTAGTTGAGCAAACAATGGTATTTATCATATTTTAAAAATATATCATATATATTTTTCAAAAAACAATGGTGTTTATCATATTTTAAAAAATATGTCATATATATTTTTCAAAAAAAAAAAACAAAACAGTATTTGACCAGATAAAAGTATAATGGATATGTGTCTTAACTGAGGATGAAACCAAGGCTATGGGTGTTCCTGTAGCTACTTTATATAGAAAGAAATTGTAGAGATGTTATGGTATAGGTTCCATTATAATTAGCACTTTAAAACAAAGAAGAGAAAACTCGTATAGAAATTTGGAAAGAACTGATTATATAATACAATCAGCTCATTCTATTTCTCTAAACTTGGAGAATAATATGGGCAACAACACTTCTTATTAATCAAAGGTCCTTGTACAGTTATTGTATTGCATATCTCACGAATAAGGTGAGTTTCTCCAACAACACAGAGGATTGAAGGCATTTTCAAATTGATAAAAACAAATCAATAAGCATTTTTTGCAAGAAAAACACAAAGTAGTTTTTAACAAAGAAAACTTCAAGTAGCCAGAAAATTTAGAATCTACGCTAAAATATATGTAAGACTTATAATATAAACAACTGAGAGAAATCTTCAAATGCTCCTTTACTTGAAAATTTCACAATAGTTCCTAACTTTATTCATTTATAAACTACATAAATATCTAACCAATGAACTGTATATTTGAAACTAATTAAATACATAAATTTTAAAAATTAAAAAAACAGAAGTTGTACTGGCAATGTCAACATTTATTAGTCTATATAAGAAACATTCAAAATATAAATATATATTTGTTTGTAGACTCATAGTTTTATCTGCAAAATTCCTTCTGGATTTGAGACATCAGATTCTATATATGTCATTATCATATGCATACAGGTATAAGCTCTTCTTGGAATAGATTGAAAAGCAATTCTTTTAGCTCCTAAAATATTTTATTTATATGGACTCATATTAATAATTGAGATTTTCAGTAGTATTAAATTACCTCAGTAAGGCATTACTTTATTTTATTTTACTTTTCTTGAAATAAGGATTATCTTTTTTGTTTTGGTTAGTGTTTAAGAAAGTTAGAAACTTTTTTAATTCATAGAAAACTCAAAAAGAGTTTACTAGGTTGACCCTGTATTAGCGTCTTAATGTACGTCCAGAAAAAAGGTCCCTTGATGATTTTTAATATATGTCATCAAAAATTAATATGTAAGAAATAAAATATCAAAGTTATTAAAGGAAAAGCAATCACTGACAGGGTAGGCTTAAAGGTTTTACAGATAACTAAACAGAAAACTTTTATCTGAAAGTTAGAATTGCTAGATTTATACTGGAGAAGCACTTACACTTATGTGGGAAGAAGGCAATAAATACACTTAATGGTTGTATTTCAATTGTCCAAGGAATACTGAGCCTTTTGTGGAGATATAAGACTTCTTCAACTAGAGGGACTATATATTGAAAGGTGAGACTGACAATCTACTGTTAAGGCTTCAATTAATTTAACTGTCACTTTTACTACATCCATAAAAAATAAATAATCCCCACTATCAGGTTAAATAAAATTCTAAGGTATGCAACAGAATTATCATGGGTTCCCAGTTTTCAAGTAAGCACTTTTAAAATGTTCTTCTTATTTATAGGAAAACAGTAAAAAAAAAACAAACAAAAAAATGCTATCCTAAGTAAGAATACTCAAATAAAGGACATGCAGTATTGTCTAGGTAAGAAAGGAAGAGGCTATTTGGAATTTCGAGGTCAGTGAAAAGGGTCGCGATCATGTATTTCAGTGAGTTTATATAGTGGTTGATCTTACGAATATATGAAGAATAACAAGCATACTTAATTATTTTTAAGATCTTTCCTTGAATAAAATGAAGGAGAAAAATTTGATGCTATAAATGGACATCTAATGATCACGAATATTACTAAAAACATCTCGAAAGATTATTCTCAAGAAGTAAAGTAATAAATTGCTACAGTGAATCATCCTTACATAAAAAATTGTGAACTCAAAATCAAAATGTACTAAAAACTGTTTAAAGATTTTATGTGTGTATATACATACATATATATGTATATGTGTATGTGTGTGTGTGTATATATATATATATATATCGCTTATAGTGACATCATTAAAAACAAATGGAATAACGATTAACAATATGCAGTTGTGAGCAGTCTCTAGGGCATTTATTTTAGCTTCAAAAGTATTATATTTATTATGTTTATGTGGCATCTAATATTAATAACTGTATTATTAAATTGAATATTAGACACATTAGCTTTCCTAGAAGTAAAGGATATTCATTAAAATGTATTTGAAACTCAAAATGGATTAAAGACCTGAATATAAGACTTGAAACAATAAAATGCAAAGAAGAAAATATAGGAACTAAACTCAAGGACCTGGAACTTAAAAGAGGATTTTATGAATTTGACCTCAAAGACAAAGAAAGTAAAAGCTAAAATACATGAATGGGACTACCTCAAACTAAAAAGCTTCTACTTAGCAAAAGAAGCCATAAACAAGGGAAAGGGACAACTATCCAAATGGGAAAATATATTTGCAAGCAATGCCTCCGATAAGGGCCTAATGTCCAAAATATACAAAGAACTCATACAAGTAAATAATAACAACAACAAAAAAAACATTATCTAATCAAAAAATGGGCAGAGGACCTGAATAGACATTTCTCCCAAAAAGACATACAAATGGCCAACAAACATATGAAAAGATGCTCACCATCACTAGCTATTAGGGAAATGCAAATCGAAACCACAATAAGATATCATCTCACACCTGTTAGAGTAGCTATAATCAACAGGACAAGTAATAACAAATTTTGGAGAGGATACAGATTAAAAGAAACCCTCGTACACTGCTGGTGGGACTGCGAATTGGTACAGCCACTATGGAAAAGAGTATGGAGGTTCCTCAAAAAACTAAGAATTGATCTACCATATGATCCAGCAATCCCCCTACTGAGTATTTACCTCGAAGACTTGAAAATCCATATCTGACAAGATATCTGCACACCGATGTTCATAGCAGCACTATTCACGGTGACGTGGACATGGAAGCAACAGAAGTGTCCTACGATAGATGATTGGCTAAAGAAGCTGTGGTACATATACACAATGAAATATTACTCAGCCATAAGAAGAGATGAAATACTACCATTTGCAACAACATGAATGGACCTCAAGACAATCATGCTAAGCAAATTAAGACAGACAGAAAAGGTTGAAAATCACATGATATCACTTATATGTGGGATATAAACCTAAAAGCATCAAACGAACAGCACAAACAAACAGAGACTCATGGACATGGACTATAGACTAGTGGTTACCAGAGGGTAGGGGATGGGGGAGAGGCGAGAGGTGGGCGGGGTAAAGGGGGTCAAATATGTGTTGACAGAAAGAAATTTAACTATGGGAGGTGAACACACAGTGTAAATATATATATGATTACTGTTAAAATGTACAGCTAAAACTTACCAGATATCGTTAACGAATGTCACCATAAAATAATAATTAATTAAAAAAATAAGTAAATAAATAAAATGTATTTGAGAAAATTAAATAAAATGTATTTGGGCATAAAAACACAAAAATATACTCAAAGACTAATGATATATTCAATTATTATTTTTTATCTTTTAAAAACTTTCTGTTATTCAATATACTTTGATATAAACATCAGCAATTAAAATCACAAAACTCATCTTTATGAGTACAACATAGTTAGCAACTATGGATAAAATAATTAGTACCTTTATAGCGTTTACTGTAAAATATACTAACTCTTTCAGCATATTTTGTAAGAACATTCACTTACCACCATGAATTTACTACTTTAAGAAAACTACATGTTTATGTGTTTGTCTTTATAAACTTTTTTTTTTTTAATTAGAGAGGCTTTTAAAGCATTTTCTCCTCTTTGTTTGCCTGATTTTTTCTGCTTATGTGGTAACTTAGCAACCGAGGCCATTTAATCCATAGCCATACGCACACATACACATTCACACAAAGTTGTTCATGAAGATATATTTTTCCTTTGAGTTAGAGCTTCATCAATGGCTTGAAAATTTCTTAAAGTGCCAATACTTTTCAAAACAAGGAGTTATTATTTTTGTCTCTGGAAATACTATGATTTCATATAAATATATGAATCTGCTTTATTTGCCATTCAGAATTGGAATTATTTGAAAGACTGTCGACTAGCTGAACATGGAGAAATGTATACTTATTAATTTGTTTGGAAAATATTTTATATTTACAAAGCAGAAGAAATTTTTAAAAGTCTGAAACAAGTTATAGATGTTGTTAATTATAATATTCATCTCATCGTACCAGAGTTCTAGTCAATGGCTAAAGTTTAATAAGGTTTGCTAAGCCCATTACTTTGTTAAACAGAACTTTCCCTCTCTTATTGACTAGGCCAATTTGAATGTATTTCTATAAGACCTTCCCATTTTTCCCCCAAGAGGAGACATAAAGAAGACATTTACTTGGAATTCTTCCAATTATTTGATATATCAAGAGGCTTCAGCCTGCAATGAGTCTGCAGTGAGATACTACTTCATACACATATAGGATAGCTATAACCCAAAGGACAGAAATAAAAAAAGTTGGCAAGGATGTAAGGATACTGAAATCCTTATACACTGCTCTAAGAAATATAAAACAGTGCAGACACTTTGAAAAACACTCTGGTAGTTCCTCAAATAATTAAACAAAGAGTTATCATAAGATCCAACAATTCCAATCTTAGGTATATACCCAGAAGAACTAAAAATTTATGTCTGTTAAAAACATGTATATTAATGTTTATAACAGCCTTATTTATAATAGCCAAATGTAGAAACAACTTAAATTTTCACCTACTAGTGAATAAATAAGATATATTATATATTGATACAATATAATCTTAGGCAATGAAAAGGAACATAACAACATGGATGAACAAAAACATTATGTGAGGTGAAAGAAGCCATTCACAAAGGGCCACGTATTTTATAATTTCATTAAATGAAATGTCCAGAATTGGCAGATTTGTAGATACAGAAAATAGATTAGGTGATTGTCTGGAAGGACAGGGGAATTGGAGGGTAAGAACTAAGGGATGTGTTTTTTTGTTTGTCTGTTTGTTTTTTTGTGTGTGTGGAGGGAGGATAATTTAAATGTTCTAAAATTCATTGCAGTGATGGATGCACAATTCTGAGAATACAATAAAATGATGAATTGTATGGTATGTTGATTATATCTTTAAAAAACTGTTAGAAAAAAAGAAACTTGACTCAAGCCAAAAGCAATCATTTCTATTCCACCTGTATTCTCATTTCAACAGATACTTAGTCTCGCTTGCATGTTAGTTACAAAAAACAAAGTTTTTGTTTTCAAGTTTTACAAAATAATTTTTATTTTTCAAAACTTCTATAAATTTCCCTCCCTCTTGACACAAAATCCATTTGAATTATATAATCCTTAGAGTATGCACACTTGACAAATTCTTATGATTTCTAAAAGTATTAAAATAACTATACATAGAGATAAAAGGACCATGTTTATAAATGTGGCATCGGAATGCTAATTTCTTTTCCTTTAGTACAACATAGAAAGGCTTTTCCCCTCCATTTACACATACATAGAAAGACAAAGAGAAAACCAACAAAAATAAATAGTAGAGGACATATTGTTAAATTAATATCTCCAAAATTGATAGGAACAAATTCTCAACCTCAGTGCTTACAGTGGCTAACAGTCCAACTAAACTATCATCTCGTGATCTGGTTGCCTGGCAATAGGGAACTCAATTCTAGGAATTTTCGACAAAAAGACAACCAAGACTGACAAAAGTTTAAAACCACATACTGAGATGATTGATTCATTAGCGGGAATTTGTTCCCTGTCCTATTCTACCTAACAGATCAGATAGTCAGATTATCAAAACTAACATTATCTTTGCTGCCACCACTGGAGCAATAAATGCTAGATATATAAAAAGCAGATATGGATATTTTCAGCATTTGAAAGCCAAAGTGGTTTATTATCACAGAAGACTCAACAGCAGGGCCATAGAAGAAATCCTATGGCACTGGTGTGGATGAAGCACACACTAATGCTGCCTGTTCCTGTGACTCTAATGAAGAAACTCATGAGGGCAGATGTTTGTGAGACCTTCAGAAACAACTAACACAGATATATTAAGGTAGCTAAGAATGCAGCTGAGATATATTTGGATATGAACGAGATTTATCACTTGTGGTTTCACCTAACAGAAGCAAAAGGCAATGCAAGGTTTATATAAGAAAACAAAAATATTTACTGTATGCCAGTGAGTTTCCGTTCATGGGTGTTACTGAGTTTTTAAAGCTTTCTAAGAAATCTTGTGATTTGAACTGTGAGAATATTTGGTAGCTGTCATCTAAGAAATGACTACTAACACCCTTCCATTGTTATCTGCATACTTGGAAAACCATTTCTCTGGTTTTCATTCCTTGGTTTAATTCTTATTACAATTACTCAGCACCTATAAATATAAACTGCTTTATCCTTACCCCCAAACCACCAAAATATATATGATTCAAATATTCTTATTCTCATAGATATTGAAAGACACTGCTTAAATTCATATAGATAGTAATTTTAAGACTAGAAATTAAGTACTAGATGTTTTGCTTTTCTTAAGATGTATTATTTCTATTAAACTAATGTTTATTCTGATCTCTTAATTTTCTATCAGCTTCCTCCTCTTCACTGACATAAAATGCTTTATTTATTAGATGAGACATATCAGTAATGGTTAAAACATACTAACATATTAAATATTTAACATATCTTTCATTCATACATTATAAACTTCATAAATCTTCCTTAAGAAAGGGTAGCATACCTAGGACTATAATTTTTCTTATACATTTGATCCTGAAATACAGGGTTTGATTTTATCTAACATTTCTGGAAAAAACTGTATCGTTCTCCACTTATTCAGAGATGTAAGAGTATGGTATGTATCTTTTACGAAAGTTGAGATTGCTATTGCAGAGTCACACTTGCAAAGACATAAGTAGCATAATATCCATTAATTCAGCATTATTCAACATTAATTCTTCTTGAACTTTATAAACTGATCACTAAGCTTTTACATTTTTACACATTTAAAGCTATTTTTTGTTGTTTTTTTTTAAATCTAAGTACAGCAAGCATGTTTGAAACACTACGCATAGAGCTTAGTATTTGATGAGCAAATCTGAGTAAGACTCACTTGATTGCTCATCATAGTCTAATGGGCAGTGTGTACTGTATGTACTGTGTGTGCATGAGATGGGGGGGGTGTAGATGCTAATTAAACTAATAATTTCAAAAGATAAAGTGTCTCCTAAGCATTATAAGTGTGCTTATTCACATGAGCGTGCACTTGCATGCAAATAACAGAGTGGCCAGAGGAATCTTCCTGAGTTAATACTACAGACAGAGTTGGCATGACTTAAAAAAAAAAAAACAACACACACATACACTACAATTTTTTTTTGGTTTCTAAGACTGTTTGCACTGTTTTCACTTTGTTTAGCTATGGACATAATACAACAAAATTTGAACATGTTTAGTTTAACAATGTTACCTGAGAGAATCCTTCCTTCTTTAATTTTAATTGAGATGAAACAACAAAAGCTAACATATTTATAAACTATTACATGTTTATTTTTAGTTCTAGTATTTAAAAATGCTGGAAAATATATTTATTTCTGAATTAACACTAGTAATGGAAACATTGTTTATAGTGAAGTAATAAGATTGTATCAGAATTATAGAAAGTGAAGAAATCATGGCTTTATATTTAGATTTAGAAGCTGAAGGTGTCAAAAATAGCCATTGATGTTACTGCTTTTCTCTCATGTAAATATAAAATCAATAATTTAAAATATGTAATCTACTAAAATGCAAGATTATTTTAATAAATCTATAAAATCATGTATCCACTAAAGAACCTTGAAAAAGAATGAAGCCAGATGCTTATTTGCAAGGAAGGTGACAATTCTGCCAATTACCAGGTGTCAAAGTTAATTCCTTTGACATTCTCTGAGATACATTCTCGGAGCTACATTATTGTAATACTATTAGAATATATTTAAATCTGCACACTCTGGAAATGACAGAATTACTAAAAACTGACTTCCATTCTACGAATAGAATTGAAGAATTAATTTTTTAAAATGTCATGGAGACTAATGATGCCATGTAAATTAAAAATATATATATTATCTTTGACGTGTCAAATGAGCACATTCACAGGCTTGTCCATATATGAGCTATTTTATGGATCAGTAAAATATTCCCCTTATTCTCCATTATTTGCTATCAAATATAACAACGAAAATTTTTTGGAAAATAATATCTTTCTCTAGGCCGCTTAATATTAAGTAGAAGGTAGATTATTTGGTATTTCTACATTTTTACTGAAGTTTAAATTCTCTGTGAAGATTTTAAAATTTTACATAGGTTAGTACAGAAAGATTAATGTTTCTTTTTAATGAACAGAAAATTACAAGTATAATTTACATTAAGAAAATGTGGTTTATAAACCTCTTTCTGTAGAAATAGTTTTCTATAAGAAAAACTACACATTTTTAATGAAATTTTATTTTTCTTGGAGATTGGATTGCATGACATTACTTTCTTGATCAATTTTCATCATTCCACAATCCTGTCACATGTATTCTGAGGATTGTTTTAAAGTAAGGAGCTACTTTGTCATTTATTCACTTCAAAGTGTATAATCATTTATGAATATACACCAAGAAAATCACTAAGAAATTCAATACAATATAAATTATTTGACTTTTTAAATAATTTTCTAAGCCAATCACTTCATATTTCTCAAACCAGTAAATGAATCAGGATTAAAAACCATTATCTTTACTGAAAAATTAGGAGACATACCCTAAAAAATAAACAAAAATCACAAATTTAGGAGTACAGGGCTAAATATTAATGCATTAACAAAGGGCATTTGAAAGTATATGTTAATATATCAAGATTATTATTTCCTAAATCAACATTTCATTTAGTGTATCTCTGTAATATTTAAACTGTACCGTTTCCCCTAAGCAAATTCCAAATACTGCAGTGAGATTGCATAGAATTGGTAGGTTATTCTCTCACTAAAAAAGAGAAAAGATGAATGAATTGATACTTATAACTATCTTTACAAATCTTTGTACATTAATCTTATAATCAAGACAGACTATATTATTTTAAATCATGAAGAGAATGGTTAATGATCTAGGGTTAATGTATTTGAAGTGTTTTTACCTCATCCATAATTGTATTCTTGAATTTTGAAGCTTTTCTAACTATAAATTAATATAAAATTAGTTACTATTGAGACAATAAAGACTTGACTACACACCTTGAAGTTCAAAATAAAGATAAAATGATAAATTCTTATTATTTGAAGTAGAAACTGTGAGTAATTGAACAGAAAAGCAGCATCAAGCTAGTTATCAGTATAATGACTTCATATCTTACTTTTTTACTTTCTATTATAGAAACCTATGTTTATATATCTATCTATGATCCAATTATTTTTCTATTTATATATCCATGCTAATACCTATATGAATATGAACAGATGACCAAATTTTATAAAATTCTGAATTAATCCTAGTAGCATCTTAAAATAATAGACACAGTTATACCCATTTAATCCATGAAGAATTTGAACATTTAATATTGTGGAGGAGGAAGAAATTTCCTTCTATATTTCTAGGTTCACCTAGCTAGTCTAATAATTAAATCTACATGAGATAGATCAACAAGAGAAAATAACCAAATTTAATTACATACATATATATGACACACATACATGAGCCAGTCAGAGTTAAATAATTTAAATGAGGTACGTATGACTTTCTGAGCTAAGGATGAGGGAAGGCACCTTGGGATTTCATCAGGAAGAATGATATGATGAGCAGATGTTCAGTACTGAGAAATTTGCTCTGTTCTATAGATAGGTGATTTAAAAAAAAAGTTATTTGTGATAATAACACTCATTATGGGAAAGGCCTCTAATATGAATTCTTTGAGCAAAAGGTGAAAGTTGCTCTGGAGACCATAGGGTCTCAGCTGTCTTCAGCTCAAAATAATCTATATGCCAAAGTAGTATATCATGAAGAGGCCTGTTCTGAACCCCTTCCATATGCTCAGATTTCACAAAGTCTTTTAAGAAAGATTTCCAATTCAAACGCAGTTTTTAAAATTTCAAAGCCCTAACTCCTTCAAGTTAATCTACAAATACCATAAAATTGAATAATATATTGATACTTATCAAAAAAAATAAATTTTATCAGTTTTTCATAATTCTTTTGTAAGGCATCCAGCTTAGCCAGTCTTTCAAAATGCATCATAAAAATGGAATGTGAATAGTCTTTATTTCTAAAATATCCATGAGAACGTCCATGACAGCAAGAGATAGCGTGAGTACCTGCTGGACCTGGAAAGGACGGTCAGTTCACGGCAGTGTGTGCCAAGGAAGACCACTTCTCAGCCATAAATTATCTTCTTCTGTCAAACAATACCCATCCACCAAAGTGAAATGTTACAACATGAGCATTTGAAATCTCTATTTTCTCTTAATAATAATATACCTAATCTACTGAAAATAACCACATTCACATTAATTTCCATTCTTCATAATGTCATATGGTATAAGTTTACCATTGCACATTTAACCAATGGCATGAGTCAGTTTGCCCAGAAAATAGATTGGCATGAGGAGGTATATTCTTTCTAAAAACCCTTTGGCTCATGTCATTTTGAACTTCTATTAATTTTACCCAAAATGTTGTCGATGAATGACATGGGTCACTATTTTCCTGCCATTAAATAAGAGCCTGCTACTCTTTCTTCAGGAATTTATAATACTTTCTTAAAAATTTTCCATCTTTGTACAGTAATTTTCTCTTTATCTGCTACCCTATCCTGGCCCATCAGACAAATCCACTTATGATTACTGTGGCATTTGGTCCCTGGTAGCAACGTCTAGCATAATCATGCTGTATGTGGCAAGCAACGATCCATCAATATGAAAACACTTATGAGGCTCACAGGTATTCTTGTCAGCTATTTGGGCAAAACTCCATAGGGTAGATTTTTATCATCTCAACTGGGCTGATTAATATGTTTATTGAGCCTGACTATTGACTAGTTTAGGTTGACTTTAGCTGGAAGGGCTTTAGCTACTTGGTTTATGTCCACATATCCCTCATCCTCCAGCAGTCTAACCCAGGCATGGTCTCTGGGTGATTTCAAAGGCATAAAAATTCAAATAGAAATGAAAAAACGGCTTTTCGAGCCTTTACTTTGTTAAGTCTTTTAAGAATAAATTGGCCAAAGGGGTTCTGAGTTTCTCTAAGAAAACCATAAACATCCACAGCTCATTCTCTTTATGACTTGCTTTCCAACTTCCTGGAATGTTCTATTAAAACTTGTTTTGTTTTGTTTTGAAACCTTTGAATCATTATTCAGACTCAGGTCAAATAGCGCTTCCTTATTAAAACTCTGTGTATTTATCCGGGAAGAATAAGCTGATCATCTGTTACACCATCACAATCAAAGATATTTTTTTTTTTTTTTTTTGCTTCCTATGTTATATTTAACTTCTCTTTCCAGCTACTCTCTCTAGTAGTTCCATCTTTTGCCAAGTTCTATACCAATGTTGTACGGTACAATTTCCTTTAACTTGGGGTTATTATGGTATTTGAGTTTTTATCCCCAGGACTTAAAAATAGTTTCTGGTAAATATGAGACATGAAAAAAAAGCAGGGGATATTAGTTATAAGGGAAACTAAGGAGTTTTTATTTCATTTTTTTACTCAGAAATAATTAACTACCAAAAAAGAAATGGGAAAATGAACTAATAAATTAACCTTTATTTTGCATACCTTCTTATTTATCATTATGTCATAAATTAATAATTATATTACTTATAATTACCCAGAGAGAAAATAATCCTGCCATACAACTGCTCTGTTTATTATGAATTCTGTATTCTAAAGAATCATATTCACATGTGGTATTTTAGGAAAATACAGAAATATGCTAACATGTTAGTATTACCTCACATTACAGGACATTTTTCTACTCACTTCGTCAATAGCTTTATTAGAAGAAACAGAGATTCTGAACAACTCCTTCTGCTTAGTACTTCTCAATTAATTAACAACTGAACATGTGAAGAATAAATTTTCGAACGATATCAATGACTTTTAAATATTTTTTTCTGTTAAACACATAATACGCTTATTCATCTCGCATATTTAGGCAGTCCCAGGCATTTGCAGAAACAGATGTTCCTGGGAGTATAGCAGCATACAGATATCATCGTTATCCTTATCTCATATGTGGAGCCTTAGTTTCTAAGCTAGTACTTAAATCAACATCACAGAATGTTTCAGTGATTTATATAGTCCTTCATTTCAGTAAACTAGAAAAAGGTCCTTAAAAGCAGCCAGCCATATAACAGACCTAGATGTGCAGAAAAACTACCAATGAATTTGCCAAAGAGCCAGATGCTGTCTTTGGAAGAAAATTTCCCAGCTTGGCATCAGGAGCTTACAATGTCATCCAAATAATTCCTCCACACTTTGGAAGACAATATTTTCAAACAACCTAAGCACACAAAAACATCTGAATCACACTAAAACTAAAGAATAATTAGTCTTTGGGGACTAGATTATGGTGTACAAAGTGCACTTTAATAACCGTATTTTATTTTTAGATTTGAAAAATAAATAACTACATGTGCTTTAAGTACAATTATGCTAGGAATATGTGTTCAGAAGAACCAAGTATGTGTTAATATCAATCTTGAAAGTACATAAAATTATTTTCCAAGCCTGTTACAATTGGGGAGTGTAACAAAAAAAAAAAAAAAAAAAACAGAGTGGTAGCTTTTTCACTGAAGAATTGCTCCAGACAAGCCCATGTGTGTGTGTTTTTTCTTATGTTTTGTATGTTTTCTTATTGTTTTGATTTTATGATCATTATTCCAAAAGCTGGATAAAATTAGTAAAGCTCAGTTTACTATTTTAAAGTAAGAAACTAAAAAATACAAAAGGAATGCATAGAACAAAAGAAGATATGGGTCTGAACAGAAACATAAAGTGAGATTTTTATTTATTTTGAATACGAAACCAGGTTGCAGTTAAATATTTGAGTAAATTACATCTTCTCAACTACGACTAGTAATATTTACCCTCAATTTTTCATCTTGGTCAGCATTGACACCTTTCAATAATTTTTTTATATTGCACATAATTTTCAAAGTACCCAAATTTTAAGAAATATTTATTAGTTTTCATTAAAATAGTCACATTTCATTAAAATTGAGCACATTTTAGTCAACATATGAAATAAAATTATCTGTATCTAATTTTGATCAATATTTGGGGTTTGTTGCAAATTTTGGAATATATTTCCTTTATCTCTAAAAGTGAATGACATATATAATTTTCTAATAACAGTGAAAATAAATCTCCAGAATATAGTGGCTTCTATTTGATTACTTCATTAAGAAATTATAAATTAATTAATTTCCTATTACAATAGCTCACCCTTATCTGCAAGGAATACTTCCCAGATCCCTAGTGGATATGTGGAACCAGTGAGAGTACCAGCTCTCTCTGTTTTTTCCTCTATATATATACCTATGATAAAGTTGAATCTATAAAGAAGGCACAGTAAGACATTAACAGTAACTAATAATAAAATAGAATAATTGACATATACTGTAATAAAATTTATGTGAATGTGGCCTTTCTCTCTCAAAATAACTTATTGTACTGTATTCAACTTTTCACTTAAAGGAAGCATTTTGTGGTTTCTATTTGGCGGATCCAAACTGACAGAATCATGACTCTTGTGCTTTGGAGCCATTACTAAGTAAAATAAGGGTTACTTGAACACAAGCACTGTGATATCCTGACAGTTGATCTGATAACTGACACTACTACTGACTAGTAGCTGGGTAACATATACAGCGTTGATACTCTGGACAAAGAAATGATTCATGTCTTAGGTAGGACAGAGTGGGCAGTATGACATTTCATCATCCTACTCTGAAAGGTGCACAATTTAAAACTTATGAGTAGTTTATTTTTTGGAATTTCAGACCTCGGCTGACTATAGTAACTGAAACTTCGGAAAGCGAAACCATGGATAAGTGGAGACTACTATACTGAAAAAAATTGATTTACAGCAATTTATTTTTGAAGCAATGTGAAAAGGATCATCTGAAAGCACAGAGAATTGATTTGAGATTATTTTAATGAAGATCCCTTTATAACCTTTCTTTACTTCAGGCAATCTTTCTCTTTTTTTAACTTTCTGATGATTTTTATGTAGGGTGTTTTTCATTGAATGGGGACAAATTTCGGTGGACACAAGACAACTCATGGGAACAAAAAGGACAAGTTTCCAAGATAAGAACTTTTGAAGTAGTTTATCAATGGCTGATCTCAGAAGGTCATCAGAGCCTACTACACAGATATGAGCACATTTAGCAGTGAAATCAACAGACATAACAGCTCCATCTAAGCATCAAACTAAGGAAGCAGCCAAGAGCTTTGTACACACAGATGTTAATGCTAAAAAATGTATTCCAGACCTTGGCATCTGTGTTCTTTATGTGTTAAACATGTCTTTTGTGTGGCCCAGCTGCTGGCTCTGTAGTAGGACATATAGGAGAGAGTAGTGTGGGAAAAGAATGAATTACATTCTTTTCTGTAAAAACATTGCCGGTTTAGTAATTTCATTCTCTATCTTGTTAAATAATGGGGAACCAAGGTATAATTTATATTACACATAAATTAAGGACATATGTATTAAGGCAAATTTCAGATTTTTAGATAGAATATATAAAAATCAGTA